>NC_056728.1:1205504790-1205649790 GCF_019279795.1 Protopterus annectens
TTGTTTCCTTTTATTATAAAGCTTGCTGACATTATGGTTCCACCATGTGGCTTGGCACTGCACTTTTTCTTACTGTGTCCAGCTGCAGCTATGCAGCTGTTTACATGCCTATATAGTATGTTGGTGTACGTTCCAGAAATATTCAGTGGATTTAACTGGATTTGGTGGGGATTTAAAGATTGCCAAAGTATCATTTAGGAGTAAGTAGTGTGCCTTAAAGAAATTTCTTAAAGTACCTTGGGAGGAATGGATCTTTGGTTTCAAGTTCATCCCTGTCCATATTCAAGCACAGTTTGGTTCTATGAATCAAAAACAGAAAATTTACCCCAGGACTGTCCCCCTGTACAACTAATGGACAGAGGCAGCCCCAAAATATTTTATCCCATTGACATGTCCACTCAAATTATCTATTGTATGATCCCAGTTATTGTCATTAGTAATATATAATTATAGCTGCGGTGGTGCAGCGGTAGCATTGTTGCCTCACAGCAAGAGGTTCTCCCATTTGATTCTCGGCTAGAGCGCCTTCTGTGTGTAGTCGGCATGTCCTCCCCGTGGTCGAGTGGCTGGTGTTCGAAAGACATGCCTGAATGGGCGTACCTTCGTTGAAGGTTGGGCGTCGAGCTGGCACCTCGGCACCATAAAAAATCTACTGCCAAACATTAGCGGACCAGAGTTCCGCTGTTGTGACCCCTAACCGGGAAAAGCCGAAAGAAGAAAAAGATCAAGCATAGGATGGATAAGAGCAACCTCTAATCAAATGGGATAGGCTAATGCTAGCTTACTACTTATCAATTAACCTATATATATATATATATATATATATATATATATATATATATATATATATATATATATATATATATATATATATATATATATAGATATGGGTCTACTTTGGAAGCTCGAAGTTTCAAAACTTCAGGCTTCACATGGTCAAGACCATAAGACTGAAGTTTTGAAAGATCGAAATTTCAATAAAAAAAACAATTTTTTTTTTTACATTTATGCAGGGGGGCAAGCTCCCCTGCACCCCTCACATCCCCTGCTAATTAAATATACCAACTCTGAAAGTGAACTACAGTGAAGAGAATGGTAAATATCCCATTCCACACTGTATGGCAATCTCCATTTAAACCGTTTGAAGTTTCAAAACTTCGATCTTGTGCTCTCGAGTTTTGAAACTTCAAGTTTCCAAAGTGTGTGTGCACACATGTGTATATAAAAATGCACTTGTAAGTTATTATTTTTATTATTATTTAGACTATTATTAAGTATTTATTTATTTTCATTTGTTTTGTGTGTGTGTGTGTGTGTGTGTGTGTGTGTGTGTGTGTGTGTGTGTGTGTGTGTGTGTGTATGTTTGTGTATATATAGATATATATATATATATATATATATATATATATATATATATATATATATATATATATCGATAGATATAGATATATATATATGGATAAGAAGTCTGCCTGTTAGTCATATTGTTGAGACTCATTAACAGTTTGGAACATAATGATCACTGTGCCATGCTTTTGGCTACCATACAGTACTGCAAAACTAGCATCCAACAATTTCCTTTTTGAATGTTTTTCCAGACTTTCTGTGGACAATAGGACACCCAAGTTACTCCAAATCTGGCTTGCATAGTCTGATTTTGAATCTTGCTGTCAGTTTTCATAACGTTATCATGAGACTGCTGTGGTAGCATTATCGCCTCACAGTAAGACATTGTCCTGTTCGATTCTCAGCTAAAGCGTCTTCTGTATGGAGACATGCATGAATGGGCGCACCTTCGTTGAAGGTTGTTCGTCAGAGCTGGCAACTCGGCACGTAAAAATCTACTGCCAATCATTAGCGGACTGGTGTTCCACTGTGGCGACCCCTAACTGTGAAAAGCCAAAAAGACACAACATCATGAGACTGCCTACTCCTCTCATACAGTAGTTGTGCTACTGATAAATAACACTGGACATATTTTCTAATTCATTTTATTTTAGGTATGTTGCACATTTAGTCCTTATTGGTATACATTTCCATCAGTTTTGTATCCAAAAACAAGCTGTGTTTGCTTTTCAGGCCAAAACAATAAGATCTCTGTAGTATTTTTCTTCATAGAGAAAGCCAATGCTGTCCACTGCTAGCTTAGGCAGAAAATAGTTTGAATTACATTTTAAAATTCTAATGAAATTGTCTTAAATACTCACACACACACACACACGCACACACACACACACACACACACACACACACACACACACACACACGCACACACACACACACACACACACGCACTGCATTATAGTTGAAAATCCTTCAGGAGCTCCAGATATTCATTACTCTGAATGAGGACAAAATGCATCTTCTTCAGCTTGTTGTTTGCAGGATCAGTAAATAGTGTTCATTTAGATAACAGTTACCCTGCTTGATTCACATTTTGTTTGCCATTACATTTAGTATGTCATATAAATGTTATAAATGGCTAAGCATTTATTTCCTACATGTTGTCAGACATGGTAACAGAGTCATTATAGAAATAAATGAACTGATTCATATTCAATGTACTTCTGGTATTACATCAGGCTGCACACATTACATTAGAAGTAGTCAAGATATTTAATAAATCAATACAAATGAGCTCTGATTCCTTGTTCCAAAATATCAGCTGCCATCATGCTTTCTGAATCAGCAGATTTTCCTTTTTGAGGAGAATCTTTACATGCGTAAAACAATCTGCTATAATTTGTAGGGAGTGAATGCAGGCACATCTGAAACACCAACCATACAGTTTGCTAAAGAATGTGTGTGCACAAAGTAAATCTCTACAATCTTCTGTTGCATTTCTAGCTCTCTTCAAGCTAAAATAATTTTCAGCAGTCTGCAAAATATGTAAAATTATTCAGAAAGTACATTTTTAGTATTCCATTACTTAGTTTTACAGATAACTTCTAAACTGAAATTTTGAACATGCTTAATTTTTTTTTTACATTGTATCTGTCAGGGGAAGGGAATATGCTGCTACAGATAATGTAAAACTTCAGCCTTAGTATGCAAAATGAGCTTTAGTCTGGGATTCAGAAAGGTTAATTGTGATGTAGAAGACTTATCTTGGAATTTTTCTGTATCACAGATATTGTGATTATTATACCAGGTTCCCATGATGGTTTTAAACTCACAGCTATTGTGATTATTAGCCTAGAGTCTCCCGTGATGGTTTTAAACTCACAGCTATTGTGATTATTAGACCAGAGTATCCCATGATGGCTTTAAACTCATGGGGTCTTTAGCATGAAGAGTGACCTCACTGGTGAACTTGCATACTAATGCTACAGTCCATGGAAGAGGCACAGCACCCACCCACACCTATTTACCTCATTCTTCACCTGTGTTCTGCACAATCCTTTCTCTTCCTCTCTACTAATGCTGTATTGATCTTTTGCCATATTCCTTTTTTCTGAATTGTATTCTATTGTATCTAATCAATGTAATATCGATTTGCCATTCTTCTAACTTCATATTATTTTACTATTGTAACTCATTAGTGTAATTGATCAATATATTTGGAGATTTTCTTCCCAGACTACCACTGGAAAAGAGCTTGTTTTCCCAGATGGACCACCCAGTAAGCAAAAACAAGACATATTATATACATAAATAAAGGTTCCTCATGAAGTCAAATCTGTTTATGAGTGCATACTTTATTAAATATATAAACTAAACCTATATAAGGTTCACTACAATAATAATATAGTCTAGTACATAAAGACCTTCTAAAAAAGTGCTTCTCTTTCTGACCCTCTGATAGGATTTGTAAAGGCCATTTATGTGATTTAAAGTGCTTAGATGTGCACAAATGCAATACAGTGACATTCAGAGATGAGTGCTTGTCTCCATTAACACCTCATTGACATCTGCTAGTCATGTTCCAGACTCCTTGCACCTGGGGTGAATGCTTCCTTTATACAACCCCCTCCCCCACTCAATCTATACCTGTGTCTGTGTTTGACTGCTGGATGTCCTCACTACAGGGATTTGATAGAGAATTGTGAGTGTGTGTGTGTGTGTGTGTGTGTGTGTGTGTGTGTGTGTGTGTGTGTGTGTGTGTGTGTCTGTAGTATAGTATGCATACTTTGATGTTTCAGATTTTGTAACTAGTTAGGAAGATATGTTCTGGTGATTAATATGAATTACAGTTATTAAATAAGACAGACTGGCCTGGTCTGTCTAAATACATGTTAAGGTTTGAGGCTTAGTAAGAAATTTTGACTGAAACATAGAGCAATTACATAAATGAATGAACAAATGTGATTTTATGTACCTTTATTCTTTGTTGCAAGTAGCAGCATTGTGAAGAGTGGGTAAAGATAGATGAAGACTGCCGGCCTAGTCAGATAGAATTTTGCAGATAATTCTGTCATTTGTAAATATGAATGTAAACTACAGGCTTGTTGTCTTAAATGTAAGGAAATACTGTTACTTGGGGAACTGGAAATAAATGTGACAACATTGCACTCTACTGACCAAAGTAAAGCATGTGGTGATCCTTTGATGTAGACAGTGGTGCCGAGGGGTCTAGATGAAGAAATTCTTTCTATTGTTTTAACCAAGAGTAAAATTGCTGGATTTAAACATGCAAATGTATTTTTATTGCTCTGCTCCTGACCAGCTGCAAGATAACAAAAGGGAGATGTTAAGAATGTAAATGCAGTTTCCGTTAGCCTGGGAACCCAGGGAAGTGTGAAGAATGATGTAATGTGTAGCCTGGGGACCCCAGAAAAGTGTGAAGAATATTGCAATGTAAATCAGAACTGTAATTTCAATTTAAACAGAGCAAACCAGAGAGGATTAAGCATTTTTATCTTGACCATCCAACTCATCAGCACTCTGCCTGTTTTCATATGTAAGTTATCTTAGACTTGTGTTTTCTTTTAGAAATATCCAGAAACTAGAAAGATTAGACTAAGTCTTTTTCTGTGATGTCAGAACTGTACTACTGAATTATTTTAAGTATTTCTTTGTGATCTCGGAACTCTTGACTAGCACTGTGTAATAAGAAGTATTGTCTTGTGTTGTTATTATTTATTATTAAATATTTTAAAACCTTTCAGCTGTGGCTGTTTTGCATAGAGATAGTTTAAGCTCTAGAGTACATTGCATATTTATAGTGATTACTGTAGAAGTCACTCCAAATAAGCCTTGACTGTTTAGTCACACTTACCATTTGGATAATAATATTGTACAGTAATAACTGGACACCCTTTTAAGGGCCTTTGAATAGCTGATAAATATTAGCTGGGTGGTGGCAGGCAGTACTACTGTATAGTCTGGGTAATAGGGGCACAGCTGGTGAACCTGTGCCAGCCTTTCCCTGGAGTGTCAGTGTGGTTGTATAAACTCTTATCTCAAAGTGTGTGTGTGTCAGCTACTTGGTCAGGTACATGAAACACTGGTTGAATAGAGAGGGTGCTGGAGGTTTTAGCTTGCCCAGCTAGGCTGATATCTGGACCCTATAGCTGTGCCAGTGGGGAGTCTTACTGGGGACCTGGAAAGCAAGGGAGCGACCAGCCCTGGACTGACTGTGATCTCTGTGTGCTCTTAAGGGAAATTGCTCTTTGCTGTGCACATTTGTTATCCTTTCCTCCTATATGAGATGCCCCTCACTGGTGTTAGTGGTGAGGATTGAGGCTCCTTGATTGCTGGGCCAGGGCACATGCATCACAAGCATAACAACCTAGTGTAATACCTAGCATGTTCTCCTCCTAAACCCTGGAGCTCTGGACCTTGCCATCTAGTGCAATACCTAGCACGTCCACCTCCTAAAACCCTGGAGCTCTGAAAACTATGACTCTTACTATTGTTAGAAGTTTAGAAAATGATGAATGAAAAATCTCACCCAGATGGCTAGAAAAAATTGTATTACAGGCAAAACAGACCTGACTTTAAAAATCTGCATTAAGTAAAATTAAACTGACATCAAAACATATCTAAACAATGGAAGCTACATATTCCAACCAAAACCTCACTATGATCCTACAAGAACTCCTAAAATAATGCCATAGAATTACCAGAGACCACTAAAATGTTAATTATTTCAGGACATAAGTAAATTACCACATCTGTAATCAAACCACAGTCACCTGAGCCACAGTCAGGGCTTCATCCCTCTATGCCAATGAAGTGACTTGTTATTGTTATTTTCTTGCATATAAACCTGGCTATAACATGTTGTACAGGCAGCACAAAGATTACATTCTGAAATAAAAAAATGGCAGCAAAAATATGTTAATATCCACAAAACCTAATCATAACAATTTTCAGAGGTGCATAATGAGATTTGTTGTGCAACTTTCAAAGCTGCAGTACACATGGCTATCTCTACTGGGCAGTGCAAACATTGATTTCACATCTTTGCAAACTGTAATACATTTTGTGGGGACACACATACAACAAAGATGTGACAAGCTGAAAGGTCTCACAGCTTTTAAAGCTGACACCAAAGACCTCCCCAGGATTTTTAATAGTGTACTCCAGCTTCCAAAATATAAACTACAAAGTATAGACTTCCACATAGTACAGTTTACTTTCTGGACAGCATAATATTTAATTAGGGGAAAAAACAGAAAAAAAAATACTCATTTGGCTAAAAATGTAATAAAGCAATAAAACAATAAAATATCAACATGGTAAACATGTCAGAGGTTTTAAATATAAATTCCAGTGCAGGCATTTGCACAAAACAAATAAATAAATAAATAAATTGTAAAAAAAATGTACTGTAGTGTATGTGGTATATACTCTGATGGTCTGTTACACTGTTGAAGGTTACAAAATAGTTTGTGCTCATACACTTTTTTCTGCACCTAGTTTTGCAGTAGAGTAGTGAAAACTCTATGAAATACGAAGGATTATGATAAGGTCTCTCCAATCCTTGCAGTGTTCTCAACATGGTTGTCAAAAGTCATTTGTCAAATCTCACTCTGCTCTACTCTAGAAGTCAATTTCTTGACATCCACATCTCAAGCACATAACAAGGTGTTTATGCTTGAAGACAATTATAATCCTGCGTATTTTTTTTCTGATTTTCAGAGTGTACTCAAAGCAGTCTCTATATTTCATTTATCATACAGCTGAGCCCACTTAATCCATATGTAGCTCAACAGCCATTTGCATATTTGTACTCCTACACCTACCAAATAAAAAACTCAGTTTAGATATATACATTAAGGAGAAATAAATGGTTGAATTACTTGTTTTTATTCCACTAATTTAGATGATTTATTTGTCATGATTATTTCCAAGACTATGATCTTTTCATATCCGCATTTAATTCTTAAATAATACAGGAATATTGAGATGAGTACTTAAGCCAGAATATGACAGATCTGGGCCAGCTTTTCCCTTTTGATTGGTAAAAAATTGCAGTGATTAAAATTAATTTTTCTTCAGACAGTGCTAAGAATATCTGAAGATAGTATTAAAAAATCTACAGACTGTAGTAATTGGATCTCTAATTATTTTTATTCAAAGTAGCTGAAAATTTTCCAAATAGATTAAAAATGTACTTTTTAAAAAGTAAGGCTGTTTCTGTGTGTGTGTGTGTGTGTGTGTGTGTGTGTGTGTGTGTGTGTGTGTGTGTGTGTGTGTGTGTGTGTGTGTTTGCATTGATGTCTACCAGAAAATACGAAGTATTCTTGTTCAGCAAAAATTGAGATATGAAGATTATGAATATGCATTTTGTGATCTTAGGATTTTAGGCAAGATCCAAGCACAGCCACCATGTTGGGGTGAGTGGCCCCATAATCCTTTCTACTAATATTATCATTTATGAGTTCACTTTTACTTACAGGAAAGAAAAAAGTGTATGGTGTTTGCATAACAATAAAAAGAAAAGGAAAAACTCAGATATTCATTATATCTCCTTTATTTGACAAATTTGGAGAAAAGCATCATTTTAAAAGTTACAGTCCTCAGATTTATACATGTTATATTCTTAAGTGTAAAGGGATGACTTGGTTCTTAAATGTGTCTGTGTACTGTTTGTATAATATTTTTGCTAGATCATGGCTTGAAAAAGTATGTATTTTACTTGTTTATCCTTTGTTAACCTGGTTAATCTCAATGGACTAGTAGCCTCTTTTCAGAGGAGACCTGAGGTGGTATTAATACTACCAGTGTAAATTTTGCCAGGTCATCTGGGAACTTCCTCTACTATTTTCAAGAGCTGCTGTGGGATCTTTTACATCTACCTAAGCTACCACAAACTCAAGCATATGGGATCTCAATTTAATGTCTCAACTGAAAGATAACAGAAATCTTTGATAAAATCTGCTACAAAAATATTGAACTTTAGGGCCAGACTCTAAAAGAGTTGTTCTCGGTGTAAGTCTGTCCTTATTCTGAAAGACTTGCTCTCGGTGTAAGTGACCTACTTTAGTATAAGGCCTAAGGCCTATCTATAAGCAGAATTACACCAAGGGCCAGATTCCAAAATAACTGTTCTCAGCCTGCTTTCAGTGTAAGTGGTCACTTATACTGAGAGCAAGACTTTTAGAATTGGGCCCTTAGCCTCTGATCACTAAAAAATCCTACCTTCAGTGTGAGTTAAAATATTTTCTAAAAGGGAGAAGACACCCTTCCTGCAAAATCAGAAATGATTTCCAAATATGATGCATTTCACATATCACCTATGGCTGTGTTCCTCAGTAGTCTTCATTCAAATTAAAGTTCATAGGTAATGTCACTGCCTTATTTTGCTCACCACGAAGCAGATCACAATTGAGAATTAAAGACAGTCACTTTGTGAATATTGCATCAGATCAAATAAAGAATGTGATTTACAGCTCTGCATAGCATTTTTTTTTTAAACTTGTACAATAAGAGAGAGAGAGACAGAGAGAGACAGAGATATATATAGAGAGAGAGAGATCCAGAAAGAGAAAGAGAGAGACAGAAGCAGTTAACAGCATACCAGTTAGCTATAAGTTTTAGCTTTACATATGATGAGCTGGACCCCTGGTGGAGAGACACTACATAGATAAGATCCTATGTTTCCTGTAATTTACAGGAGTTGTGCCATGAGGAGATGCTACAAAGACAAAGTTGTGCCATGTGGAGATGCTACACAGACAAGATCCTGTAAGTTACAGGAATAATGCTATGTTTAAATATGCAGATGAACTAGACTGTGTAATACATCTGCCTACTCAATCGTGTCATTATTATTTCAAGGACTTTGCATCCAGCAGAACTAACCACAATGTGTATTTTACTGGTTGAACTTGTGATTTATTTTATAAGGACAAAATCAAACAGCATTATAATAAAAGAATCAGAAAGCAGAATAGATGAAGAGACAACAAAGTTTTAACCATTTCTTTTCTGATGAATAATACCAAAACTGCAACATTAGTGTATCTACAGTATTTATATCTCGGATATACAACATACATTTTCAGAGTTGTAGCTTCATATTTCTGTGAGGGTGTTTATTTATTTAAGTTTGTTAACCAGGTGGATGAGCTGATTAAAGGACTCTTTTCAATTATCACCAGGACCTAAATAGCAATGACAATTGCACAAAAATACCTTATTTACATTGTGAGAGTACATACAATATATACAATGACAAGACAGCAAACTAAAATTGTAAGATAATCAAAAAATTAACAATAAGCATAGATGTCTGCATTTTACTCATATTTAATGTAATACAACAGCAAACTAAAAACATCTTGATAAAACTCGGAGACAATCATTAGTGAAAAGATACAAAACTCTTCTCATAAATGTGGAGAGAAGGGAATGTTATAAATATGTATAACAGAGAATGTCATAAGTAACCTTTGTCAGCTACGCATATGCATTTTGAATGGGCAAATATGTAACGTTTAAGTATCTTCCTGAATTGTGTGAATTTGTTTATTTATTTTTATTCTGCAGGTAATGAATTCCAGGTGGTAGGAAATATTTTAGAGCATTTTCTTCACTTATAGTTAGATGGCTGGGGTGTATGTCAAGCTTCAGGGCCTTCTGAATTGTGAGTAATCAGTGGTAGGGGTGAGAAAGAAGGCCTGTGTTTATGAGGAGGAAGATTCATGTAGTATCTTTAAAGTAAAAACAGATCTTTCAGTAACAGGTAACATGTTAGCTTTTTGATCTGAGGTGGTTTTGGCCTAGGTAAATTAACCTTAGCATTTTGTTTTCAGTTCTCTGAAGAAAAGATCTGCTTTGAGTAGAATTATCAACTATTACTAGTAGTATATATTTCAATCAGGAAAATAATACATTAAGGGCTATTGCTTTTCTTGCTTCAGGAGTTAAAAGCTTGGACTGTTGAGCTAGCTGAAAACGTTTTAAGACTTCATTACAGTAAAAGAGTTTTATCAAAAATAATCTCTAGATAAATTGTTTTGTTTAAAAAATTAAATATAGCACTGCTAACATCTTTCATTACAGGTGAAAGGACATTATGGAGATTTTTTGCTGTACCAACTGCATACCATTGGCTTTTTTGAGAGTTAATAGCTGTATTGTTAAATGATAGCAAAATCCATATGATTCTGGAATTTTCTTGTAATTTGTTGTGTCAAGCAGTGTTTGCTAGCATTATGTATACTGGGTCTATATTGAATTAGTGAATGCTTAGGAAAGCGAATGCTAATTCATCGACCCCTCGAATGCTAATTCATCGACCCTTTTTAACCAAAAGATTACAATCATGAACACCAGGAATAATGATTTTTTTCACAGGGCAAAAAATCGCTGGTCCGGTTTCAGGACTTCGCCATTTCCTCCACTGTGGTGCGATCTCGGAGTTGGTATATTTAAGTATGGTGGGTGTGGGGGAGAAGCCCCCCACATTATATAATGTTTGAAGGGTTTTTTTTGTTTTGTTTTTTGTGTACCAGCGATTTTTGTCCCTGGGAAAAAAAATCACTGTTCCAGGTGTTCAAGATGTTAAGCTTTCGCTTAAAAATGGTTGATGAATTAGCCTTCACTTTTCTAAGCGTTCGCTGATTCAGTATAGACTCTGTATATTTGCATCAACATATAGAATCACATAAAGGTGATATAAGTCTGATGAAAGATCATTAATTAATAAATACAGAAAAGAAAAAAGACATAGGCCACCCTTAAGGTATTTCTTTGCAGTGGCAGAGAAGGAACTGCCAAAAGAGACAGTAAAGGACTTGTTGGATAGGTACTTTTTTAACCAGGAGCACACATTCTCAGAGGATGTACAAGGACTGAGCTTTGCAATATATCATTATATATATTTTTTAATATTTTCTTTACCTGGGTATTATATTTCAAAAGAAAGACATCTAAGATGCATAGTTTAATTTCAAATGCAATTGTATGCATTTCCATCAGGTATTTATCCAGAATATCTTTATTTAGTAGCCACATACTATTTGTGCAAATGTCAACCACAGTTCATAGGTTCATAGTTTAGTACTAAGCTAACTGCCCTTGCAAGCCATTCTAAGCCTAGCCAATTATCCCTTGTGAGACTCAAACCCTGCAGCTTGTGTTTGTAAGGCAAATGCCTTAGCCATTAAGCCACCCTCCCACATCAGGATGTGAAAACTTTAGAATAATGTGAGGCTGTATAAAGATGTCAAGGAAATGAGTAATTCAAATCTTTCAGTCTTATTCAAAAGTTGTTGTATAGTAGCTGATCATATCTGTATTCTTTTTCTATACTGTGTTACAAAATATCATAGTCCTCTAGCACAAGATGCATTAAAACTAGCAACAAAAAGGCAGTATCAGATTCCTGAGAACAGCAGGTAGCAATGCAGCCATGGTAATATAATTTTATTACATACAAAGTACTTTCAGTACTTGTAGAAAATCAGTTAACATAGATACTCACACTTTGAAAATACCCAGACTTTTAATGTCTTTGGTATCAGACATATGGTTTTGCAAATAAATTGCACAACAAGAATTATACCACCTTCATCTTTATTATCGAGTGAACATTTTGTTCTACATTGATATAAAAGCTCCAGGCCATATATAATTCAATAGCTTCAACAAGTCATCTAAACTACAAGACAAGAGCAGTACTCCAAAGGCTGTGTGCAGAGGGATTCTCCTACAGGTCCTGAAGTCCCAAGTGCTGGAAAACAACTGTCTCAAAGCCAAGGACTCGAGTGCTTTGTAGCTTATGTAGGCTGTTGCTTGTTCTTTAAACTGAATATGAGTTCAGACAGGCAGCTATTGGTTGGGAGCAGGAGGGATGTTTATGATTAGGGAGAGTGAAGGGGACTAGGCAGCAGCAGTGAGTTTTAGGTTTAGGAAGCAGAAAGTGAGTTTTAGAGTTAAGAAGGGGGTGCAGTTTTAAGTTTAGGGAGCAAGAAGGGAGATTTAGGGTTACGGAGTGATCATGGAATTTAAGTTTTGGAAGGGGTTTGGAGTTTTTGGTTTAGAGAATGTGAAGGGAGTTTTAGGGTTAGGGAGCAATTGGGAAATTTAGGCTTAGGGAGGGAAGCTGGATTTTTTAAGTTTAGGGAGTGGAAAGGGAGATCTAGGGTTAAAGAGTGATTGTGGAATGTAGGTTTAGGGAAAGAATTTGGGGTTTTAGGTTTAGCAAGTGGGAACGGAGTTTTAGGGTTAGGCGGCATGGAAGGAGTTACTTTAAGGGTCAGGGAGCAGGAGAGGAGTTTTAGGACTGGAGTTATGGTTCTGGTAGGGCTTTGGGAGCTAAGTAGTTGTGGGAGATCAAGACAATGGAAATTCAAGCACTTGCATATTCAAAGGTGTGGCAGTCAGCAAGTATATAGCAAGCACATATGACATGAGCACTTGTAGTAATCCCATGCATAAGCCAACAACTTGCAAACTTCTGGAAACTCTTAATAATAAAAACAAGAAACAAGGAGAACAGGCATACCAATGTGAAGTGTGTGAGCTGGATATTTACCTCATAAATATTAACGCATAATGCATTAGCTATTCATAACATTTGAAAACACAGGACATAATCATCCCCTTTATGAATATATTTATATGTGTACAGTATAATTTATTTCATAGCTTCATAGATAATTGCGAGGCTAATGACCACAGGGTCGCCTTTTTAAGCCTAGCCATGTTTTCCAAATGCATCTGACAAATTCTGATACCCCAGGGTTATTCTGAGGGGTATATTTAGGTTTGGGCATGGGTGCTCATGCATTTATAGGCTGCCTGTGTCTACTAGGAGTCAGTTTCCAATTCCCCATCAATGGCTCAAGTTACTGTTGCATTGGATTATAAAAGAACTCTGCTTCACTTGAATGGAAGCCTATTCAAAAGAAGATGTAGTCTGTGAGACACATACTTATCTGTCCAACATGTCCTGTTTATGTTGCAGATGAGGTTTAGGTCCCTACATCAGGTAATCCTGATGCAGTTTGTTTTGTGGATATGCAGCAGTTACATCAGAGCAGGATCAAAGGATGCTTTTAGGTCAAGAGTTGATCACCTCTCAGCAATCTGTAGGAGACTGAGTCAGGGATAGGGCTTTGAAGCAGTCCATGTAAGACATATTGTTTAGACCATGTGTTATTTTTGTGAGGAACCTCTGTGGATACTCCCTTTGCTACATATGCTTGGACAAGTACATACCATGGGGGCATGCTACTCGGTGAATAGTCTGATAAGGGCTGAGAGCAATGACATCCTTGGTTCTAGATGCCATATGCATGTTTATAAGTTGTGCAATATACAATAGTTTCCTTACTACCTTAGACGCATGATGGTTAAACAGCAGGATACCATCTTCATGTGTTCCCAAATCTCTGCCCACTAGGTCTATTCATAGAGATGCATTATCAGTTTGTTAGTTTCCTGGGATAGCAGTCCTCCCAAAGGATGCTATTATGCATTTCTTGGCATTGAGGTTTAGACCGTGGCCCTGTCAACAGTTATTAATCTGTGTCAGGCCTTCTTGTTGGACATTTGTGTCATTGTGGGATTCTTTGACTATGGCTAGTTTGCAATCATCCGCAAACCTGGTCAACCAGAGGCCCTTGACATCGGCCTTGACCTCATAGAATATATGCCAAAAAAGGAGCAACCTTAGCACCAAGCCCTGTGGGCTATGCTAGTAAATGGCCTCTTTGTACAGGTAGGCACCCCATCCTAACTTTTTGGGTCCTGTCTATGAGCCAAGTGGTTATCCAGTGAGTGACATATGGGTTTATGCATAATTTCTTGAGTTTGACTGCAATGCCTGAGTTGAGTATTGTGTCAAATACTTTGGTCAGGTCAGGGCATACAATATGCAGCATTTTGCCCTCGTCTGCTACTTTAGTGTCCTTTTTGATGAAGTCTACCAGGATGAGTAAACCTGACCTGCCCTTGACAAAACCATACTGGGTTAGCTGCAGTGTCTGAAGGTTTTCTATGTCATTGTTTATCATCTCCAAGACTTCACATCTGAGACTAGTCAGACTTATGGGTCTTTAGTTAAGTTGGTCCATAGATGGCCCACCCTTTTGTAGAGTGATGGCAGTTGAAGTCCTCCATCAACTTGGCATGAAGCCTGTCTGAAGACTGTGGTTAAATAGTGATTTTAATGGTTCTGATAGGTTGTATTTCAAGAGCTTCTTGTTTAGATTGATGAAGTTTTTTACCTTGTTAAGTAGTGCACTTTCTAATTTTTGCCATGATTTATTTTCATTTTGTTATACAACCTAATGATGCTGGGATTCCACAGGGGTGGCTTGTTTTGTGAGTTTGTCCTGTGCTATTACGGATAGGTACAGCTATCTCTATGTAGTCCTAGACCCGATTGTGCAGAGTTTCTATGAAAAATTCCACATAAGCAGCAGTGTTCTCAGGATCTGGAAGGGATTGAAATTTTACCTTGGTGTCACTTAATACTAGGAAGTTTGCCTTAGAATAATTCCTAAAAGTTTCAAGGTTAACTGGGATCCTGGGTTTTATTTTTATTTCAAAAGAGACAGCTTTTTGTTCAGATTTGACCACTGAAGACATTACACTCAGGGATATGCAATGTTCTACCATGTTTCTGAGGACCAGGTCATTGATGTCCCTTTGTGGGTGTACAAACCAGCTGTTTTAGAGTATCCATGTTTACAAAGTCAATGAAGGTCTGGGCCTGCATGTTTGGGTTCATGTTAGATTCCCAGTTTATAGTTGGGTAGTTAAAGTAACCCATGAATATGGTGCTGGGTTGAATAGGAAGTGCCTTCAGTATGTTTAAGTAAGTATTATGGGTTTCCTGGGTAATAGAGGTTGACCAATACATTGCAAGGATAAGGTATGGGATTTTGCCTGTTGTGATCCAGATATGTTGATTAGATTGGAGGTGTGTTTGTCTTTGATGTAAATTGTGATGCCTCAGCCTTTTGTTCCTTCCTGATCTGCAACTGGTCTAAATGTGTGTAGGATATTATAGCCCTGAACTGCTGGATGCTCTCTGTGGATTTAAGCCATATCTCAGCAACTACACAGATATCCACCTTCTTCAGGGTGAGGAGAGCTTGCAGGGAGTGAAGTTTCTTGTTTAGACTCCTGGCATTGAGCAGTAACACCTTTTGATTTTTTTTTGCATTGATTTTGCTATGTTGGAAGGTTTATTAGTTTAGTAATGCCTAAGAAAGGCACTATGAGGTGGGTAACATTTTAGCCAATATTCAAAAATCTAGAGGAGCCAAGTTCAGACCCACCCTGGCAAAGCTACATGGTCTGTCAACCATATACTTCCAGGATGACAGATATTGTATACCCTTCAAATGACACTAACAGCTAAAACAATTATTAAATTCAATTATCTTCTGTCCACATTGTGTTATAATCCTTGGAAAAGGTAGAATAATGCTCAGTGCTAGGCTCTTACAATCCTGGGACATATAGTCCAAAAGCCCCATCATGTCTCTCTTCATATCGTCCTGGGAGGTATAGCTCAGTTCAGTTACATCCACATTGACTATAACTGAGCCATACAGGTACTTGTGGTTCAACAGCCTGGGTGTGTGCATGATATGGTGCATCCAGGTTCCTGATAGGCAACTGACTGTGACCCTCTCCATACACAGTATTGTAAGTGGTATATCAGTGTGTCTCACAATGGAGTTTCCTATAACCAAAATATTGTGTTGTGTGGTGCTTTGTTTTATGGGCTTACAGGTTTAGACACCATGGGATATGGCTATATATGCTGTTGTGAGTGTTGTTTAGGTAGTGTGCTTTTGAGTTTTCTGAGGAAACCTATTGTAAGTGCAATGTCTGGGTGGCCTTTGGGAATTAGGAAGATCACATTTAAGAGCCCATCAGCATATGTGGGTCTATGTGTCTGGTCAATACTATATGCAATGCATGCATCATGTGTATTTCTTTTTTTTTTTCGTTTTTTTTTTTTTTTTTGTAAATTTTTATTAAATTTTCAGATATAAATGTTGACATATATTATACATAACCAACTTAAACATCAAAAGGTCAAACAAACAGAAAACTATATACAATGCCCATAACAGTAATATTGTCTTTCTTATAATTACATTTTGTCTAGTAATCTTTTAAGTTTCAACCAAGAAATTTTTTTATGTGTCATTTTAGTAGATTTGAACATTACAGTTTGTAATTCCCTATCACATACCATTTTGGCTAATGAAATAAATTTAGTGAATAAGAGGATGCCTTTTGATTTCCAGTTTATCGTGATTACTTTTCTTGCAATTGCAAGCAATGACCAAAGAAGATGTATTTGTATTTTAGGAATATATGTAGGTATCGGGGCATTATACAGCAACAATGAATCTGAAACTTCACATCTGTCTGACCACAATGCCTTTAAAAAGTTTTTAAACTCTAACCAAAAGGGAATTAGGTTTTTGCATTTGATAAACATATGTTTCCAATCTGCACATAATGTCTCCTCACACCTCCAACATTTAGTAATACCATTTTTTGAGATTATTGAAATTTTATGTGGGGGTGATAAAACTTCTATGTATAAATTTACAAGTGAAAATTTTCCAAAAAGGGGCTGAGGTAGTATGATTGATTGATTTAAGTATTAACATTTTTTCATTTTCTGAAAAACTAGATTTATTAATTTTTCTATATAGTTCCATAGAGAGTCTATAAGCCATGGTGGTACAACGGTAGCATTATTGCCTCATAGCAAGAGGTTCTCCTGTTCGATTCTTGGCTGGAGTGCCTTCTGTGTGGTGTTTGCATATCCTCCCCAAGGTCAAGTGGCCTCCGAAAGACATGCGTGAATGGGCATGCCTTTTCTGAAAGTTGGGCATCGGGCTGGCAACTCGGCACCATAAAAATCTCCTGCCAATCATTAGCAGACCTGAGTTCTGCTGTGGTGACCCCTAACTGGGAAAAGACGAAAAGACAAACAAGCAGTTCCATAGAGAGTCTTCTGCTACTGGTAAATCTAATCTTAGGGTTTTATATATTTTTGATATTGAAAAGCTGTTATTACTACTCAATGTGTGCAGTTCACTTAAGAGTATAAATATTTGGGGTAACGATGTTATATTAGTCATTTGATGTATTTTAAATTCATTAACTATATATTCTCTAAAAATCTGTATGTTTAACCAGTTATTTTGGTTTTTATTGTATCTTGCCATAAGTAAATTTGGTTCCTGTATGTTTTTGTTAGACAAAAACTGATGCCAGAAAATTAGACCATTTTCTTTCATGTCATTTATTTTAGCTATATTAAAGGAATCAAGGCAAGACTTTGTGTAAGCTATAGGGAACAATAAAAAATTAAAACCTTTCGTCCTGTATGTTTTATTTATTATTTTTTTTTTAATTATAAATCTAACAAATGTGGAGTACCAGTTTTACCTGTATTGTAGATAAAATCTTTTATCACTAGAAAAGTTTTTATGTTTTCTGGAAATAAACTTTTTATATATGAAAGTCGATGTTAGCAAATAAAATGTTCATATGCAGCTTTTTCCAATTTGAAATGCAATTAGGATTTAGCCACTGGCATATTACTCTATAGATTACTGAATCTGCATAAAGCTCAATTTGGGAATGATATTCCTCCATTATCCCAGTCTTTATAATGCCAAGAATAAGCAATTCTTGGTTTCTGAGGAAACCATAAGAACGTAATCATCATATTATTTAGTTTTTTTTTTGTTTGTTTTTTTTTTGTGGGTGAAACTATTAATGTTTGAAAAAGGAATAGAATTTTAGGCAAGATGATAATTTTTAATAATACTAGTCTTTCTGCTGTCATAAAAAACATTTTGTTCCACCTAACAAAATGTTCATTAATTATGGACACTAAATTTTTATAGTCTATGTTTATGGTTTCATTCCAAGTTGGCTTTATTACCACTCCAAGGTATCTGAGTGAATCATTTGACCAATTGAATTCACCATGGCTTTTCATAGCTTCATAGGTTCATAGGTTCATACTAGGCTATCTGCCCTGGGGCAATTCTAAGCCTAGCCCGATTCTGTATGGCTTACACCAGCCCTTGATTTGAGTATACTGTGCCCTTTTTAAGGTTTAGTTTACTGTGCCTCTGTCTAATAGTGACACGGGAGTAATCCCTGGGACAAACCTACGATCCTCCATCCACCTATCAAGATTCTTCTTGAAGAGATTCAGTGAGGTGCTCTGCCTCACATGAACTGGAATTCTATTCCAGAGCGAAGGGAGCCTCTGGGTTATGAACCTGTCCCTCCAGCAAGTTCTATTTATTTCTGTGCTGAGGTTCAAGTCCCTTGAGCATGTGGCTCTAAGGGATTTAGATTTACTGAGGTGGAGCATGTCCATTAATTCTGGATTTGACATAGCTTTGTATGTCAGGCATAGATCGCCTCGAAGTAGGCAGTATGCAACTGAGTAGAGCTGGAATTTTTTTAACCGAGCAGCATATGGCATCTGTTTGAGACCCTTGATCCTCTTGGTAAGATACTTTTGGGGTCTTCCTAATTGCTGCAGGTGTCGGGTAAGGTACATCCCGAAAGGGGCATTGTATTCTATGATGGGCCTGATGAGGGATGAATAAAGGGGCACGATTACCTCTCTTGATCTAGATGTGAAACCCTTTGTGATGAGGTGGGCTAAGTAGAAGGTCTTTCTAACCACTTTGGCAATGTGGTTTTCAAAGGAGAGACTGCTATCAACCTGGGTCCCCAGGTCCCTAATAACTTTCTCTGTACTTAATGGGTTACCGCCTATGTGGTAATTTGTGGGCACATTGTTTTTGCCAATGGGTATGACTATACATTTTTTGGCATTTAGCTTTAAACCATGGAGCTGGCACCAGTTATCTGTCTCTGTGAGACCTTTTTGAAGGATTTTTGTGTCAGCTGGAGAGTTGATTATGGCGCCCAGTTTGCAGTCATCTGCAAACTTGGGGAGCCATAGTCCTCCCACGTTTGTCTGTACCTCGGAAAAGTATATACCGAACAAGAGTGGTCCCAGGACAGAACCCTGTGGGATGCCACTTGTGACCGGTTTCAAGTCTGACATAGCTCCAGCAACTCTCACTCTGTGGGTTCTGTCTTTGAGCCAGTTTGCGACCCATCTTGTGACATAGGGGTTTATATTTAAGCTGGATAGCTTATCTATGATGCCCGATTGGGGTATTGTGTCAAATGCTTTTGCAAGGTCCAGATAGGCTGTGTGGACTACCTTCCCTTCATCTATGGCTTTGGTGACTGTTTCGAAGAAGTCAACCAGGTTCAAAAGGCAGGATCTGCCCTTGACAAAGCCGAACTTGGTAGGATCTAGTGTCTGTAGGTCCCCAATGTCTTTGTTTATGAGCTCCATGATGATTCTATCCATAGCCTTGCAGACTAAGCTAGTCAGGCTTATGGGGCGATAGTTTCCAGGGTCCGTAGAGGCTCCACCTTTGCGGAGTGGGACCACCGTTGCTGTACGCCATTTTGTGGGCACATATCCTATAGTGAAGCTGAGATTGTATAGCTGTTTTATTTGAGGGATTAGTTCCTCTTGGAGTTCATGTAGGACGCAACCTGGGATGCCATCTGGTCCCATGGAAGCAGTGTTTTTTGCTTTGGAGAGGGCAGCCTTCACCTGAGCATCAGAGATGTTTGGGAGGCAGCCCTCTGCCGGGATAGATACTTGCTCTTCTGGGGGGGAGGGGGTGGAGAAGTTTGCACTGAACCTGTCTGCCAGGATATTGGTGATGTCTGTGGGTTCAGTGTATTTTTGTCATTTAGAATCAACTCAGAACAAGTCTGGGAGTTGCATCCCAGGTTTCTAACATAACTGAAAAAAGCCTTATGATTGTCTTTTGTGTCCTGTGCAATTTTTCTCGAAGCTGGCCTTGGAGGATTTTATGAGGGATCGTAATTTTTTGCTAGTACTGATCAGAGATGCCTTCCCTATTAGGGATTTTGCTCTATCATGTAGTAGCTTCCTCCTTCTGTTGTACAGTTTATTTATGGCAGGGGTCCACCAGACTGGATGCCTGCCTTTGGATGATTGGGTCTTGGTTTTGTTTGGGATAGCATGATCCATGCATTCCTGGAGATGTCCGTAGAATGCGTTTATATAGGATTCTGCAGTTTGGGCCGTAGTTTCCACTGGCCCTGGGGCCTTGAAGGATTCCACTTTGGTTTTGAGAAGTGAGAAGTTCGCTTTTGAGAAGTTTTTCACTGTGGTTTTCTGGGCTGGGGTGGGGTCGGGATGTGGACATCCAGTGAAATTAATTTATGGTCTGATCTTACCAATGAGGGATATAATTCTGGTGTGGAGCATAGAGTCCCCATGTTGGTAATGATCAGGTCTAGTATGTTGTCCCCTCTTGTGGGAGTGGTGACTAGTTGTTCCATAGCATTTGAGTTTATAATTTCCAGGAACCTTTGGGCTAAGGTGCTGGGGCTTGAGTAGTGCTCCCAGTCAATGTTTGGGTAGTTGAAGTCACCCAATATAATGGTGTTTGGAGAGATCTTCATGTTCTCCAATGTTTTCAGGAAAGCCAAGTGGGATTCCTGACTTTGAGAGGATGGTCTGTAGGATGCTATAAACTGTAAAGCAGTCTTGCCCACTGTTAGTTGCACATGGATGGTCTCCGATACTTCGTGCAATGCCACTAACCTGGAGATGTGGATATCCTTGATAAATATGGAAACTCCCCCTCCTTTTGTGGTTCGGTCTGGGTTTTGGGGCCGAAAAGCATGATATGAGGTATAGCCTGGTAGTGCTGGGGTGCTCTCTGGAGCCTTGAACCAGGTTTCTGTCACTGCACAGATATCGATGTTCTCCATACTGAGGAGAGCTTCGAGTGCGTGCATCTTGAGGTTAAGACTTCTGGCGTTTAGCAGCATTACCCTTAGTTTCTTGTTCCTTGTGCTGTCTATGGGGGTAGGTTTGACTTTTGAGCCTTGCCTAAAAAAGGCACTATGGGGGTGGTAAGAGCCTTTGCCAATATCCAAAAGCCCAGTGGTGACAGGTGCAAGCCGTCCCTAGTGAAGCAACATGGCTTGTCGAGCATGTCATCCCAGGCTGACAGACACTGGATCCCCTTTGAATGACACCAAAATTTTAGCCAATTGTTAAAATCTATCATTTTGTCTTTGTATTGTGGCATCATTCTAGGTGAGGGTAAGATGCTTCTCAAGGTCAGGGTCATACCAGCCTGGGCTACATGATCAGAGAGCTCCTCTATGTCTCTTTTCATGTAGTCCAGGGAGGTACATCTCAGGTCATTCACACCAGCATGTACAATGACTGAGTCATATTTGTATTTGCTTTGGAGTGACCTGAGTGCTTGCGTTATGTGGCGGATCCTAGCACCCGACAGGCAGCTCACCGTGACCTTGTCTTTATTCAGCCTGGTTAGCGGGACATCAGTGTGTCTGACAATAGAGCCACCTATTACAAGAGTATCAGGTGTGTTATTCAGCCTTAAGGGCTGTGGCTGCTTGGCACACTGACTTTGTGGGTTATGTGTTGTGTGTGTTTTGTTTTGAGGTAGCGTTTGCTTGGGTGTCTGCTTTGGAGATCTCTGTTGCTTAGGTAGATTTTTATTTAGAGCCTCCGAGTATGTTATTGTGTATTTATGTGTTTGGTTCGCTGATGTGATGGGACTATGTGATACTGGAATTGTGTTGTGTGAGGTTACCTTCTCCTCCTGACTGGTTACACCAGTTTTGAGATGAGAAAGCTCAGCCTCCAGTTTGGCTAAAATAGTTGCATCTCTCACATATATTTGAACCTGTTTGGAGGAGGAGAGGGTTGTCCGTGTACATGAGACAGTTGTAACATTGCCTCAAAATTCCCAGATTCACCAGCTGGACTGGAGAGGAAACCATTGACTGACCTTTGGACATGCTAGAGTAATATAGGGAAACTGAATTTAAGACGGACCAATAGAGGACAGGGTAATCATAGAGAGTATAAGAGTAAGTAGTGCTTATGGTTTAATAGTGCTAACTTGTAGGATTACTTAATTGGACCAGTGAAGGGCCTTAGAATGAGAATATGGTGTTTAAATTGAGAGATAGAGCAGTTCTAAGGGAAAAAGTGAAGAGCAGACTTTGTGGAGCCAGGAATAGTTTAAACCCAATTAGGCGGCGCTGCCCGCTGTTGCGCTATGCACAGAAACGTGCAAAACTGCGCAAAAGAGGGTTTTAAGAGAGGAAGATGAAGGAGTTTTGGAATTGACCCAAAATGGCCAATAAAACTACAGTTTCAAGTCAGTAACCACTCCCACAGGGGCAGGCAGGCTGCTCAATGTTTTTCACTGCCACTGATCAACAGAGAGACTTCCCTTTAGCCCAAGCAAAAAATGGCCTCACAGAAACTTACAAACAGTTCAAGAACAGCAAGCCTGTAACTGAACTTTTTTAAATCTCAGAAAAGTGGGGAAAAAGCAAGATTTTATTTTGTTTTTTTTTTTTTTTTTTCAGAGATAGCAGAGGTTCACAAGTATCAACAAGTTATAACAGTGCAGTAAATGACCCCACACAAGAGTACTAGGCCAAAGACAGATGAAATGCAAGTTTTGAGAAAAAAACGATTTTAAAAATAAGTGCAAACAGGAAATTCAGTAAACAGCTCTAGGTTGTGAAGGAGTTTTGGAATTGACCCAAAATGGCCAATAAAACTACAGTTTCAAGTCAGTAACCACTCCCACAGGGGCAGGCAGGCTGTTCAATGTTTTTCACTGCCACTGATCAACAGAGAGACTTCCCTTTAGCCCAAGCAAAAAATGGCCTCAGAGAAACTTACAAACAGTTCAAGAACAGCAAGCCTGTAACTGAACTTTTTTAAATCTCCGCAAAGTGGGAAAAAAGCAAGATTTTTTTTTTGTTTTTTTGTTTTTTCAGAGATAGCAGAGGTTCACAAGTATCAAGAAGTTATAACAGTGCAGTAAATGACCCCACACAAGAGTGCTAGGCCAAAGACAGATGAAATGCAAGTTTTGAGAAAAAAACGATTTTAAAAATAAGTGCAAACAGGAAATTCAGTAAACAGCTGTACATTATCTATTTTTTTATTTAGAATTAAGGTTTCAGGTTTTTTGTGATTAAAATTCATGTCTGAATTTTTTTCAAAAATTTGGAGGGCCTTTTAATATGGTAAATTGAGGAATTTACGTCTCCAATTGTTAATAAAATATCATCAGCAAACAGCTGCATTTTGGAATTATAATCTGAATTGACATTAAAACTACTTATATTAGGATTTTCTGTTATGTAATTGGATAAAGGTTTGACTGTTAGAGCAAGCAATAAAGGAGACAATGGGCAACCTTGCTTAGTACCTCTAAATATTTTCAGTGGACCTGATAAGAAAGCGCCAATTTTGATATATAATACTGAATTTACATATAATCTATTTAAGAGAGCTATAAATTCAGGTGCAAAATTACAAATTTCTAGTTTTTGAAATAAATAGGGCCAACTAATGGAATCAAATGCCTTGTTTAGATCTAGACCAATTATTGATCATTCATTTTTATTCATGTTTGCATGCTCTATTAGTGATAGCAATCTAATCACATTGTCTTGGACGTTCCTGTTTAAAATGAAACCTGTTTGATCATCCATAATAATTTTAGGTAATAATTGATTCAGCCTACTTGCAAATATTGACGTAAAGATTTTATAATCCACATTTAACAAAGATCTAGGGTGATAAGAGGACACTAATGTGGGGTCTTTCCCTTATTTTAATATTGGTGATATCATGGCATATCTCTAGGAGAGTATTGAAATTGAATTGTTTGTAAACTCTTCTAAAGCTTCTAACAGTATTTGTAGAGTATCATCTGGTAACAGTTTATATAATTTTCCTATTATTCCATCTAAACCTGGTGATTTATTATTTTTAAGATTTAGGATTCTTTCTTTTAATTCTTTGAAGGTTATAAGTTTGAACAATTTAATGTTATGTTCATTTGTTAATTTTCTATTGATATTATTTTTTAAGAAATTATCCCTTAAGTCCTTATTACAGGTGACTGAATTTTCTTTGTTTATGTTTTCGTGATGTTTTCTGAAAACTTCCAGTATGTCTTTTAAGGCTGTTATCTGCTTAGGTTTATTTTAGAATTTCATCTATAATCTCTGTTATATGTTTAGATATAGATACATTTTTTTATTTTACTGCTAATCTATGCATATTTTTAGGATTCATTGAATAAGATTGTAGTTTGATTCTTTCTAAATTTATTGCAACTTTATGATTCATAATTTCCATGTATGCTGAGTTAAGTTGCTTTAATTCAGCTTTCAAGTTTATGTCTGTGGTGTTTATGTTATTTTTTATGGTATCAATTTTTAATTGGATTTTAGTTAATTCACTTTTCCATTCCCTCCTTTTATTTAGGTACCAGTTTTTAATTCTACCAAATAGATAAGATTTTAAAGAGTCCCAAACTATAGCTTTAGAAGATATGCTATTGACATTTATGTCCAGGAATTATTTCTGATAGGAAGCATTCTTTAAAGCCTTTTAAATTAATAATATAAGCTGGGATTCTTTGCCAAAATATCACGTTGTTGGGTTTAATATTAATTCTGAAAAAGATGGCATTATGGTCGGACATAGGGCAGGAGCTTATTAGAACTTCTTGTAATTTGGAATATATGTTATTTGTAACAAAAATTTTATCAATGTGTGTTTGTGTACCAAATATGTAGGAGTAATGTGTATATTTTAATGAATTTGGCTCTTTTAAATTATAAATGTCTCTCAGATTTGAAGAATTTATCTAATTATTAAGTTTTCTATCTAGGAAGGAGATTTTGAAGCTACCACTTTAGGTGGTATCATTTTTAGTTAAAATACAATTGAAATCTCCTGCATATATTATATCACTTTTAGATCTAATTAAAGTTGTTTCAAGATATTTATTAGCTGTTTGCACATCGATACCTGGTATCCAATATGAGTTAATCAATGTAATCTGTTTTTATTAATTTCCAGAGAAATCATAGATAACATACGATTTTTATCTGAATAAGAATCTAGTATTTTTGGAATTGGTAATGATTTTCTCCATAATATCATAGTACCTCTTATTTTGGTCAGGTAATGTGATTCTACAAGTATTGTATAGTCATTAAAAGATATTTTATCCAAATCTTTTCCAATTATATGAGTTTTCTGTAAAAAGGCAATATCAACCTTGTTTGTTTTTAAATATTTGACTAGACATCCTCTTTTTATAGTGTTATTGAGACCATTAACATTTAGAGACATACATTTATAATCAAACATTTACTTTGATACAAATGAAAATCCAAATTTTCATTATGGGCATAGGATATGAAGCAAACCTAACTGTAAATAATTTGAAACTATATACAACTCTAAGCATGGAATGTGGTATTCCTGGTTTGATGAGCACGTCATCTAATCCACCTTCAACCATTCTAAAAATTGTTAGCCAACCACTCTCCAATGCTCCGCCTCAAATTAGAGCATATATATTACTATTGAAAACCATTCTTCAGAAAAAAAAAAAAATATATATATATATATATACATTTTAACTATAGAAAATATAATTAACTTAATCTTTAGATATGAACATATAGTGTTAACTGATCATAAACAATTTCTATAAATTTCTAATATTCATTAGAATGGAAAGCTTCCTATTCATTATTGCTGTTTATTTAACCAAGGATAATGGGCATAGTACAGTTATAGTTTTGTATAGTTAATCTGCAGGTAGCTATTCTAATTAGATCATAACTATCCTATAGGTATATGTAGAAAAGCATCTGTCCTACCCAGACTATTTACATAAGCAACTAGTGCCGAATCCATTATTATAATTAATAAATGCTAGTGCTATTAAAAGCAATAACTATTAGATAAATATATCTGGCTTCGTACTCAATTTTAAATACTAGAACAAAATGTCAATAGTTATCACATCAGGTTAAGACTTAAGGCATATGAATAGAGAAACAGACAAATGTCACTTCATGGAAGCTTTAATCAGAAGTGATTCCAAGACATCATTCTAAAGCATGAACTTTGATAGCATCAACTCCAGATATCCTAGCATCACAGTATTGAATCCATGTCAGAACTTCAGTTAAAGCATTCAACTCGGTCAACAAAAAACAGTAAAATAAACATGAAGTATTCCTAGTATTATCATTTCACCACTCAGTTATAGCCTCCACATGGTAGTTTTTATCAAATTAAGGGTTACAGCCATCTAGCAATCACCACTCCCAAGTACCCAATATGCAAAGTCCAGTTTGTTCCTCTCACTCTGTCAAATATATATATAATAATGTATTGATAAACAACTACTGAGTTAACAGATACATGTGCACAAGAAACTCCACCCCTTCATGTAATGTTTTTAATAAAATAATAAGCACTCTGAACTACAAATAGATCCACATACTTGACTATCTGTGTGTGCATGCGAGCATACGCACATGCATCCGTGAGCACGCACATCATTTATCCATATATACATAAAAGAAAGAAATAACTATAGATAGCTGTATATACAGAGATATCAATACACATACACACACACACACACACACACACACACACACACACACACACACACACACACACACACACACACTCTCTCTCTCTCTCTCTCTCTCCCCACAGCCTCAAGACAAAATCTCAAACAGAAAGAAACCAGATTTCCAAAGAAGCCAGACCATCCACTGAAGAATTTTCATCAGAAAACAACAAAGTCCTGAAAAGAGCATGCCGACTGGCAGCAGCTCCAAGAAGAAATATCAGAAGGAACACAACAGTTCAGGACCCCAGGTGCAATACTCTTCACACCTCCATAGGCACAATGGCAACAGCAGGTCCTGCAAACCAGGAGCAGGACTACTGGAGTGAACGGTGAACACCTGGGCACCCTCCATCAAAACACTCAATGATGAAAGTAGAGACAGACCATCCCAGATAACTGGCAGAGGAAAGAACTTTCCAGAACCAAGGCCAAACAATGTGGGAAGGTCAACCATGTCAAAAACATCGCCCAGAGACACACTCAACACTCAGACTTCTCGAACACCACCAACAACACACTGTGGCAAGGGGACCGCTCCTCTATCAACAAAGCTCAACAACAACTCTAAAATGTACCTCCATTTCAAAAAATAGTATTTGCACAATTAAAGTGTCCAAAAGAAAATTATATATGCTTTTTATATAGTGTACAAAAAACATATTCTTTGCATTAATCTATCTATATGTGTGAAAAATATTTGGACTATGTTAGAAGTAAGGTGGCATTGTTCCCTGGTTCCACAATAAGTGTTCTAGATTTTACGAAAGTGATTCAGCTGCAATGGAAGCTGAAATAATCTTAACCTAGTTTATAACATAGGATGAAAAGGAACAAGCTTTATAGCAGCTGTGGCAATCAGGAAAGACATTTTCTGCAGTTGGTTGAGCCATTTAAATGGAACCAGACTATTTAGAAATTACATTGCAACAACTTCAATCTGTTAAAGCAATTAGGGGGTGTAAATGCCAAAAGTTAAAACACAGATCTATTTTCCTGTTGTAATGAAAGTCCTTTTTGGTAACTGGAATCATAGCATTTACTACTGTAGAACAGGTGAAGCCAAGTTAAGAGAGTTTCCAGTGCATAAGTAAAAACAGCATGGTGGAATATATAAATGCGACGCATAAATGTCTGCTGAACAAATCCTTTTAAAATGCATAGTACTTACATTATAAAAACTTCAACAGTACATTTACTGTTCATTGATTAGTTTCCAAATGGGTTTCTCTACGTGTATGTCGCACAGTCTCATAGAAGCGCGACCAGAGTTCATAGGTTAGACCGAGCAGCTGATGGCATTGCTGTCGCTGCTACATGAATTATTGATGTGGTTCAACGTTTTCTGCTCGAGAATAAATTCTTGGTGAAGCTTTGTGGATTCCAATAGGAAATTATTATGAAGGTACAAAGTCTATGCAATTCATGTGTATGTGTTAGTTATCCACTCGAGGTTTATGTAAAGAAAACAAAGACATGTAAAAACAGGTTAGAAATACATTTCAACATCTGATTACATTTAAACATAGAAAAAAGTTTAACCCAAACAGAAAGCTCAGAGGCACTCCAAGGCTGTAGATGTAAAATAAAGTTCTCTGATAAAAAACACTTCCAAGTAGCAAACTGCAATGGACGAAGCTTAAAATGAAGAAAGATTTATTGTGCAGAGTTAGGTTAGTGCTTTCACCCTGTTGGACTTCCTCAGACCTTTAATACATACAAAAAGGGGGACACAAAGAATATATAGTCACCTAGATATGACATCACTTCCTACAATTAGTCTATTTAAAAACTAAACAGAAAAAAAGTCATTTCATGAGCATGCCCTATAAGTACGAATAAAAACATACATAAATGAATTCATAAATATAAAATGTAAACATAAGTAAGAATAAATACTTGAATTGGGCTTACAAAAATAAAGCAGTTTTTTTTTTTAAATATATTTCAATTTATAAAAATATATTTGAATATATGCAAGTTTTATATGATTTAAAATATATAAAAGAGCATATCTAAGTTCAACATAAAATCTTGTCAAAAAGGGACACTGGATATAACAATGTATGTTGTGTCATCTGACTATCAATCTCCTGTTTTTTAAGGCTGGCTTAATGGAGACTTTATCATTAAGACCTGGGTTCTGATCTGCCCTTAACCTGATGATCCAGTCAACTTCTATTCTCTCTATGTAATTTCTAATGTCTCCACCTCTGGTACTGGGTATGTTCACTTGTAGGACTTGGAATTTGAAACTATGCTGGTCAATAATGTGTGTGACATGCTTCGAGAGTGCATTTTATATTTATGAATGCATTTATGTATGTTTGTATTCGTACTTTTAGGGCATGCTTCATTTTAAGCTTCGTCCATTGGATTTATTGGAGTTTGCTACTTGGAATTGTTCTTATCAGAGAACTTTATTTTACATCTACAGCCTTGGAGTGCCTCTGAGCTTTGTGTTTGGGTTTATCTTTGTCTTTTAGCATCAGAGTACTTACTCCCTAGTCACTTGCTCTGTTGACTTTGTTATAGAAAAAAGTTTGTTACCCCTTCCTTTCATCTTTGTATACGGAACAATAATATTAATATAAATATCCCAAACATTTAAATAAATAAATTAGGTATAAACAAGGTTCCAATTTTATATAAAAAATAAAAAGCGGAGCGAAGCAAAAAGCAAGTACTTCCACGTATAATAATCCAAGAGTCTTTATTGTGACACAGATAAGTGCTTTCGCAAATAGCTTCATCAGATCTCTCATAATACCCAAGGTAACATTCTTCTTATATACACAAATTAATTCAAAGAGGCAATTAAGCTTAATTAAGAAGTTCTCATTTAAAGGTATACAACTCAAAGTAGATCAATCTAAGCTCTAAATCCAATATATTAGTGCAAATGATAATATAAAATCAAATAAAAATATATGAATCTATACAAAAAAAAAAAATATATATATATATATATATATATATATATATATATATATATATATACATATAAAAATAATATGATTAATAATTTTATATATATAAATAAGTGTAAGAATAAGTGAATTTAATATAAAAGGTTTCATAAAGTGATCAGTATATAATCACTTAACATTTCTACGTTGTCTAAGTTTAGGTTTTATTGAGGCCCTTTCATTCAGGCCTCGTCCTCTATCTGACTTCAGTAGGATAATCCACTTTGTTTCCTTACTCTCTGTATACGTTACAGTATCACCTCCTCTAATATTAGGGGTTATGACCTGTAATACTCTAAACAAGAATGTATGTTCTTTATTATACAATGCTATATGCTTAGCTAATGCGTTGTGATTAGAGCCCTTTCTGATGTGATAAAGGTGCTCTCTCATTCTGTCTCTAAATGGGCGATTCGTCTTCCCGACATAAAATGATGAACATAATTGACAGACTGACAAGTATATAACATGAGGGGTCATACAATTCGCTTCAGCATTAATATTAAAACTCCTCAGTAAATCAGGATGCATAAATTCTGTACTACTATCAATAAAAGAGCAAAAATTACAATTACCACAAGGTTTAGTGCATCCAATATTTCTATCATATTTGTCAGGTTTCGGGTAACATAGTATTCTTTTTAAATTATATGTATTCCTCAAAAGAAAACTTGGTATCTCTCCTACTATTTGTTTTATCTCATCATCTACCTATAGGATATCCCAATATTTATTAAGAATGGATTTGATGTCATAGTGGTCTGTTGAAAAAGAGGTAGAGAATTTCACATATTTCTGTCTATTAGTATATGGTATAGTATGCTCCATATTGCTAGGCCCAAAATAAGGCATAGCTTTTGTAGATCGTAGATTATTTGCTACGTCTAACTGGGGATTAATCTCTGCAATATCATAGCCTCTGTCTAGTAATCTCTATCTCAGATCATCCAATTCAGAGTTAAAGCCATTTTCTGTATAATTCAGCCTTGAAGCTCTAATAGCTTGTCCCCTCATAATGTTCTTAAAAACATAAGGTGGATGCATACTAGATCTAGATAGTAATGAATTACGATGACAAGATTTATGATAGACTCCAGTGTTTATGAGATTACCTTGTAATCTCTCAACATATATGTCCAAGAATTCAATCCTGTTTACTGGTGATTTCATCGTAAACTTAAGGCATGGAATTAAACTATTCATGAGCAGATACATAGATTCAAGTTGACTAGTCGGTCCTTCCCATAGAACAAAGACTTTGTCAACGAAACGTCTATAAAATGTAACATGCTCCTTAAAAAGTTGTTGCTCAAATAGTACTTCTTCCCAGTGTGCTAAGAACATATTGGCGTAACTATTGGCACATGAGGTGCCCATAGCTACGCCATCTTTCTGTAGACAGAAAGATGGCGTAGCTATATGAGGTATTACCGTGGGTATTATGAGAGATCTGATGAAGCTATTTGCAAAAGCGCTTATCTGTGTCACAATAAAGACTCTTGGATTATTATATGTGGAAGTACTTGCTTTTTGCTTCGCTCCGCTTTTTATTTTTTATATTTACTTGTTTTATATTTAACGGAAACGAGCATATACAAGGCTAGCAGCACTTTCTTTTGAAAGGTTCCAATTTTGTTTAGGAACTTTAAAAAGACTGAAAGAGATGTATAAGTTAGTAGTGTAGAAATCTTAAAATGTTAATCTAAACGTTGAAAGACTACAGAAAGAACATAGAAAAAGTTTACTTTTATTATATTGTAAGATATGGAGAGGAAAGAAAACTAAATGAAGTTAAACAGACTGCAGTATTTAGTATACTATAATATGGTACTTCTTTTCTAAATATTATAATCAAGTTATTAAATGTTAAGATGTATAAATGTGTATTTAACAAAACGTTTTAAGAAGAAGAGGAGAGGAAAGGAAAGAAGGAGGAGAGGAAAGTGAAGATTTGAAAACAGTTTGAGCCAAGCAAGTACACTTGAGATTAAGCTATACTGGTATATATACATATATATATATATATATATATATATATATATATATATATATATATACATACATACACATATATATCTATCTATCGATATATATATATATATATATATATATATATATATATATATATATATACACATACATATCTATATATATATATATCAATATAAATATATATATATATATATATATATATATATATATATATATATATATATATATATATATATATATATATATATATATATATATATATATATATATATATATATATATTAAGGAAAAAACATAACATTAAATACCTTAAAGTTGCCATGCATCCTGAGAGTTGTGGAAATTATATTATGGGAACAACCTGGATATATAGATTATTTAGCTATTTACCTTTGCGTTTTTTAGCTACTTTATCATCTGTAGATAGTTTACCATTAGTTGAATGTTTTTCAGACTGGGTAATGAAATGTCCATTTCCTCAGCTTTATCCAGTAGATTTCTTTTCTTCGCAAAATCTGTTGCTTCTTCAAGGTTATTGAAAATCTTCTGACCTTCAGGAAGAATAATATTAATTCGAGCTGGGAACATAATCTGAGCTTTGATGTTTATTTTCTTCAGATATTTAATTAAGTGAACAGATCCCTTTCTTTTTGCTATCACAGAAGATGTGTAGTTGTTGTCAAACCTGATGTTTTTTCCTTCTACTTGAATTGGATTTCCTGACCATGCAGATCTTAATATTAAGTCTTTATCTTGAGTTGGCAGGAGCTTCACAGTGATGGTTCTTGTTGCTGTAGGGTTGTTTAATGATGATATATTTGACAGACTTATGGTATCTCTCTCTATCCCAAATGATAAAGATTCAGGAAGATTTAATACTTTTGGTAACCATTCATTTAAAAAACAAATCATGTTACTTCCTTCCATTTTTTCCGGAACACCATAAATTCTAATGTTATTTCTTCTTGATCTGGATTCTAAATCTTCCACTTTCTCTTGTAACTTGTTATTTTTGTTTTAATAAAAAGTCTATTTGATTATCATTCTCCATCTGTCTTCCATCTATGTCATTCATGGATTCTTCAAGCACTGCTATTTGGTCTGTATCTTTAGTAATTATTTCTTTCAGGTCATCTATTTGCTTTTTACTTTCTTTTTTCATATTTTCCATTATTTTCTCTAGATTATCCATCTTCATGGAGAGGTCTTGTATTCTAGTAATTAAAGCTTGCAGCTCCTTTTTCATGGAGCTTTCCTGTGAAGAAGCTTTTGAATGGCTCATAGCTGATTCAGATAGTAACAGGCAGTGAGAACTTCTGACAGTAAAATTCTTGGTAAAATGTTAATAAAAGTCGACATTCTTCTGAGCAAGTTGTTCAGCACATTAATATAGTCCTTTGAGAGAAAATTCTTCTTTGTTTATTAAGAAATTGTGTGTAAATCCTGTCAGAAAAAAATCGTTTGAGGCAGAGCATCAGAAAAGTGCTGTTATCTCCTAGACATCTTGGCCACCGACCTAGTATGTGTATTTCTGATAACAGGTTTGGTATTATAATTGCTTGTATGAGAGAGCCTTGCATCCATTGACCGCCTCTTATGTATTGTATCACTTTGTTTAAGAATTAGATGTTTTCAAATCTGATAAAAATAAGTCAAGCATTATATATTTCTGAATGAGACAAAGTTCTGATCATTTAAGGGATAACTGTGTAGTTAAGAAAAAGACAATAGTTTTATTTCGACAGTGAGACCTTTGCTTTTCTTCCTCCTTTTCTTCAACATTTATGCAGATTGTTAAGCCTAGTTATTTGGTGTTGACTAAAATGCTATAGTAGTTATATGATGAACTCTATTTTAATTCTAAGTAATTGCAAATTCCACAACCATAAAACGAGATTCATTTTTTGTCATGATTGTGTCTGAAATACAATGTAAACTAGAATTTGTCTTCATTCATCATAGTCAAATGAAGAAAGCAAATAGTAAAAAATTTGTATTATTTTCTGGGTCTATATCAGATCATCGAAACTGCTAATTATCGAATGCTGTAACGTCAAACTGCAAAACCTGAACCCTAACAATATCAAAACCTCAAACCAGCAAATTTTTTCCCTGGGAAAAAATTTGCTGTTCCGAAAAACACACACACACACCACAAACACACTAAAAATCAGCAATCCACAGACATACATTTAAAAGTTACATCTACCCCTACACCACACTGCACATACACTATCTATCCACTTACCTTAATCCAGACCCTAACCCTAAGGTCCGTCACTATCGCACACTAACCTGACCTGCTCCCTAACCCTAACTCACTTAACCTGCCCCTAACCCCAAATTCTCACTATCGCACACTCACCTCACCCGTGCCCTAACCCTAACTCACTTAACCTGCCCCTAACCCCAAATTCTGTCACAATCGCACACTTACCTGGCCCATGCCCTAACCCTAACTCACCCAACCCGCACCCTAACCCAAACGTCCACACAATCACACACTTACCTTAACCCAACCCGTAACTTTCCACAGCATCACTGAAAACAGTGAAGCCTCAACAACGGCCAACCAAATTATTTCCCTAGGAAAGAATTCGGTTTTGTGCAGCTTCGCTGTTTTCAGTGTTCATGATATTGGGTTTGATATTAGATCATTCGACATTCTGCCATTCCGATGATCTAATATAGACCCTTATTTTCTGTCTAATGATATCAAATCAGTCAGAAATAAGGATTGCTTTCTGTCCAATTACATTAAACCATGTAGTCAGAAATTAGAATTATTTTATGTCTAATTGCATTAAATTAGTCAGAAATTAGGATTTTTTCTATCTTTGATCTTTTCATCTCTTAATGTGTGTTTTACACAGTCATCCTCGCCAGCATGCACATGTTTAGAATTATATGCAAAACAGCAGTTTGACAGACTCTACACAGTTTAATGAAATATGTAAATCTGTACAGAGGTTACTTCCTTGCATATATGTTTGTACATAATGAAACATAACAAATCAGCTAGACCTGCAAAAATGGATTACCCATATTCTGGCCAAAGCATTTCTCCTCTAATCTGCTTACTATCTCTCTCAGCAGCAACCCATACTCACATCACTTAATGTACATGAACTTGCACAGGAAGGTCGAGGTCTAGCATGTATTCTATTACTGATTTACTCAGAGCTACAGCAGAAAAAGCATTCAGCTATAATCTCTTTTTTGTTTTACAAAGTTTAAAGCATTATCGTTGTTCGATATTTTTCTCATTGCTATTGCTAAATGCTCATTGTTTCTTGGTCATTATAGTTAATGCAGTCATTTCACATATTGCACTTGTAACGTTTATGCTCTTGCTTTCATTGTTAGGCTTTTGACACTTTCTGGACCAAGCCCAAAATAAGTCTCTTTGTATAAGATCAGTAGTTCATTTATCAAATTTAGTAAATAAATACATACATACATAAATGTATGCTTGGTCATTTGACTGTGTCAGTTACAAATTTATTTACACTAAATTAATTAATTAAAGAATTAATCAACTTTTACTCATTAATTATGCTTTGTTATATCTATTGTTTAACTGTGTTGAGGCAAATTGCCATTGCAGGCCTTATATACATATATATATATATATATATATATATATATATATATATATATATATATACACACACACACACACACACACACACACACACACACACACATATATGGCTTCATTTTATAATCTCGAAATACTGAAACATCGAATTTCAGTATATCGAGACTATAAAGTCGAATCTGAAGAACACTGAAACCCCAAAACCGTGAAAAGTTAAAATCGCAAAGTTAAACACACCACACACCACACTACACATACACCACACTACCCACACTACACACAAAAAAACAAACACACAAACATAACAACACAAACTAACAAACCTACACTACAAATAAGCAGGGGGCAAGCCCCGCTGCAACCCCCATGTGGGGGGCTGCACCCCCCCCACAACCCCCCTACTTATACATTCTAACTCTGAGATCGCACCAAACAGAAAAAGACAGCAAACTCACAACCAGACATTCTACACTCCCTCACACACACTCATTACATATATGCAAACACCACCACATTCAACATTTAAACACTCATACTTTTACCTGCCTACCCTAACCCACACGTACAACTTCCAAATACACTCACATACACTCACACACCTACCCAAAAACCCTTACACAATAGTCACTTACCTTAAATTACACCTAAATCCACACACTAAACCGAACACCATCCACACGACACATTCCATTTCACATACCGTTAAAGCACAACCGCAAATCTGACATATTCGATTTTGTGGTTATGCACTTTCATTATTCCAAAAATTTTACTTTATGGTCTTGAAATACTGAAATTTGATATTTCAGTATTTCAAGATTATAAAGTGAATATATATATATATATATATATATATATATATATATATATATATATATATATATATATACATATATATAAAAATAACATACCACTAAAATATTTTTTATTTGAGCTGGGAATGTGGAGATTTCTTTATGAATGCTGGCCACTTTGGGATGGTGACATCCATAATCTCAAATTATTTGTAAAACTCTGGAATACTAACACTGTAGGGCAAATTTTTACCATGAATCGGAGCATTTTACCACTAATTTCTTTAGGTGAGTTATTACTAAGTTAGTAAATGGCCAATTGTGTGATCCTTCTGAAAACTGTTTACTTTATGCCCCCAGTTGTCATCCACAATTTGTTGTCAATAATATCTCTTATTTACAATTTCTCAGGGTGAAGCAATATTTGCAGTGATAAATTAGATTTAGATATATGATGTAGGGATCCTGAAACATGGTTTGCCAATAGGAGATATGACAGAAGGGCCATGCAGGAACCAGTTAAGATATTTTAATCCAAGTAAGAAAGGCTAATAGTGAGGCTTTTGTTACTAATAGCACTGAAGGACTTGGCTACGTCTAGAAAGAGGATGGGGAGGCTTTTACAAATGTACTCAGGGAGGTTGACAGGAGTGCAGTACTGACAGAGTAACCCTTTGGGAATCTATGTTATAATCTGCTAGGGTTACTCAGAGATGTTGTCAAGAGTGCAGTACTGACAGAGTAACCCTTTGGGAATCTATGTTATAGTCTGCTAGGGTTACTCAGGTAGGTTATCAGGAGTGCAGTACCGACAGAGTAACCCTTTGGGAATCTATGTTATAATCTGCTAGGGTTACTCCGGGAGGTTGTCAGGATTGCAGTACTGACAGAGTAACCCTTTGGGAATCTATGTTATAATCTGCTAGGGTTACTCATAGGTTCATAGTTTGGTACTAAGCTATCGGCCCTAGGGCCTATACAAGCCTAGTCTTAACAATTCCCTGGCTATTTCTTCCCAAAGTATTTACTTCCCTGAACCCCTGTTTAGCAGGGTGACTGACATAATCACCGGGGTGAATTTCCTATCTCCCATCCAATCCTCAAGGTTTCTTTTGAAGAGAGCCAAAGAGGTACTCTGCTTGACATACATGGGCAGCCTATTCCAGAGTCTGGGGAGTCTCTGGATCAGGAACCTATCCCTCCAGCATGTTTTGTTCATTGTGATGACAAGGTTTAGATCCCTGCAGCATGTGTCTCTGAGAGATTGGGATTTCTTTAAGTGTAGCATGTCCAACAGCTCTGGGTTTGGCATGGTCTTGTATGTTAAACAGGGATCGCCTCTGAGTAGATGATATGCTAGGTGGAGTTTTGTAGAGGATCAGCATAGGGCATCTGCTTTAGGCCTGTGATTCCTTTAGTGAGGTATTTCTGCGGCCTTTCCAGTTGTTGCAGATGTCTTGAGAGGTACATACCAAATAGGGCATTGTATTCTTTAATGGGTCTAATGAGTGATGAGTATAGTCTACAATGACCTCCTTTTTTCTGGCTGAAAAGCCTTTAGTGATGAGGTGTGCCACATAGAAGGATTTCCTGACTGTTGTGGTGATGTAGTTATTGAGGTTGTCAGGAGTGCAGTACTGACAGAGTAACCCTTTGGGAATCTATGTTAGAATCTGCTAGGGTTACTCAGGGAGGCTGACAGGAGTGCAGTACTGACCAAGTAACTATCTGGGAATTTATGTTAGAATCTGCTAGGGTTACTCAGGGAGGTTGTCAGGAGTTCAGTACTGACATAGTAACCTTCTGGGAATCTATGTTAGAATCTGCTAGGGTTACTCAGGGCGGTTGTCAGGACTTTAATACTGATAGATTAACCCTTTGAAAATCTGCTAGGGTTGCTCAGGGAGGTTGACAGGAGTGTAGTACTGACTATGTAACCCTCCTGGGCAAGTTATATATTTAAGTATATCTCAAAAAGGGTCTTATATTCAATGATGGGCCTGATGAGTGAGGAGTGAAGTAGGGCTGCAACCTGCTTTGACCTAGAAGACCTAGAAGAAATGCCTTTGGAGATTAGCTAGGCTACCACCCAACTATGGCATTATTAGAAAAGACAGAACACACAAAAAGGGGGAGGTGTTGCTCTCCTCTACATTTCCTAGTTACCCCCTACTCCAAACCTATTCCCAAATATGGTAATGCTGAATTAACAGACAATCCAAAAGGAAAAACCACTTTAATGACAAAACAAAGCAGAGCTTTCGGACATAATCCTTCTTCAATACTACAAACTTATAAAATTTCTTTCATCTTATACACAGGCCCAAAATAGTCATGTGGTTAGCAGCCCAAAAATCACATGACCATAAGTATCACTCAATAAGGCAAAGTTAAAACAACACAGATAACAATGATTCTATAGTACATAAAAATTTAAATAATTTAAAATTCAGCTTGCTAATATGATTAATAATCAAAGTTACACATAAAATTCATATTATAAAATTCATATTGTAGAAACAATATACATAATTATAAATTCAATCTACTGAGCTTAACCAAAATTGGTTTAAGGCTCAGCATACTGTTCAAGCCAGGAGAACGGTCACCAGCAAACCTTAAAATCCACTCATATTCTTTAATTTCTAAGAAGTTATTTATATCACCACCTCTTGGGGAGGGGAAAACAATGTCAATAACCCTGAATTTAAAAACATGATCTTGTCCACAATCTAACATATGCTTATATAAAGCATTTGTTTCGACAAATCTTCTAATTTCAGACTTATGCTCTGTAATCCTCTCTTTCAAACCTACGAGTGGTTTTGCCTACATAAAAAGATTTGCATAACACACAGGTAGCCAAATACACTATATGTGTTGTGTGACAAGTAGCTGAAACATAAAATTTAAAAGTTTTCCCTGTTACTGGATGAACAAAAAGGTCACTCCCTGTGTCAAAAATATCTCCACAGCATGAACAATTGTGGCATTTACATGTACCATACTTAGAGGAAAGCATTTTCACAATGTTGGTAGAAAAATCCTTATAACATAATGAATTTTTTTAAAGTTCTCATGTTCCTATAGGCAAATATAGGTCTATCACCCAATAAGGCCTTTAGTTCATTTGAAGCCATTAGTATCAACCAGTTCTTAAATATTATTTGCTTTATGGATGGTGTTGTAAGACTATATGCAGTTACATATCTAGTCACGTCCATACGCACATTCGTACTATTCATAGGTAGGGCATCTGACTCCAGTGGGTCAGATAGGAAGGTAGGAACAAACTTAGTCTTCCTCTCCTGCATCACCTTATCTTTCTCCACAGAGAGTAGGACATTATCATATCCACTAGCAGAAAAATCCGCTAACATATCCTTTAATTGTAACTCAAAACAGCAGTCATCAGTGTTAAGCCTACTCAACCTTCCTAACTGGGACCTCACAATACCTTTAAAGATGTGTGGTGCATGCATGCTATGAAAGTGGGTGTATCTACCAGCACACACATCCTTTCTATGTGACTTAGTATTCATATGTCCATCCTTAAATATAACTTCTACATCCAAAAACACAATTTCAGTCTTAGAACAGCTCATTTTAAACTTTAGAAAGGAAGAAGCTCTATTCAAATAGTCCAAAAACATATTCAATATATCCAAGCTGCCCTTCCAAAGTAGGAAACAATCGTCTACAAAACGTTGGAAAAATCTAATATGTTGTCTATAAGGGTTCAAAGAGAGGATTACAGAGCATAAGTCTGAAATTAGAAGATTTGTCAAAACAAATGCTTTATATAAGCATATGTTAGAATGTGGACAAGATCATGTTTTTAAATTCAGGGTTATTGACATTGTTTTCCCCTCCCCAAGAAGTGGTGATATAAATAACTTCTTAGAAATTAAAGAATATGAGTGGATTTTAAGGTTTGCTGGTGACCGTTCTCCTGGCTTGAACAGTATGCTGAGCCTTAAACCAATTTTGGTTAAGCTCAGTAGATTGAATTTATAATTATGTATATTGTTTCTACAATATGAATTTTATAATATTAATTTTATGTGTAACTTTGATTATTAATCATATTAGCAAGCTGAATTTTAAATTATTTAAATTTTTATGTACTATAGAATCATTGTTATCTGTGTTGTTTTAACTTTGCCTTATTGAGTGATACTTATGGTCATGTGATTTTTGGGCTGCTAACCACATGACTATTTTGGGCCTGTGTATAAGATGAAAGAAATTTTATAAGTTTGTAATATTGAAGAAGGATTATGTCCGAAAGCTCTGCTTTGTTTTGTCATTAAAGTGGTTTTTCCTTTTGGATTGTCTGCTTGCAATGCTGAATTAACCCCAGTCCTTCTTCAGATAAATAAACACAAATTTATCTGTATTGTCACCCTTTATATCCTCCCAGGAGACAATGTCCCAATCCTTGAAGATATTCTCTCCTGGGTTTTCTACCAACATTACTTACAAAACTATAATCCTGGGTGATGTCAACATTAACTGGGCCACAGTTCAATCACCAACCAACTCTCTAAATATAAATATTTACAACTTCCTTCAACTTATTTCCTCAACATCCAGACCATCCAAAGACTTCCTCTCTGAAAGCATCCTAGACTGGATTCTAGTTTCACAAACCCACTACATAAGTAATAGTGGTACCCTTCCCGACCCACTAGGTGACCACCGTCCCACTTTCACCCATCGCACCCCCCCCCACAGCTAACCCATACCTATACGTCTACTCAGTACCTAAAAAGCTTTAACCCTAATGAATTCTCAAAAGCACTAAAAAGCACAAACTGGAACCCACTAAAAACATTACCCATAGACAATGCTGTCACTTACTTCAATATAACTTTCTTAAATTTGCTTGACTCCTTTGCACCCTGGAAAACAAATCGCACAAAAAGCAACCCAGTCCCATGGCTAACTAAGAATGCCTTACTCTTCATGCGGCTCCATGATAAAGCTTGGGAACATTGCCATAAAACTAAAATGACAACTACCCTGAATGAATACAAAACACTCCGCAACAAAGTAAAAAAACTTATTATCTCAGACCGCAAAACCTATTTTTCCACACTCCAAACCAACCATAAATCTAACCCTAAACAATTCTGGGATGGAATCTCCTCCCTCCTCAACCCAGGTAAAAAAAGAGAACCCCTGCCTTGACCCAAATGTCTCCCAATTGGAACTAGCTTCCCAATTTAACTCTTTCTTTATAGACTCCATTGCCAAACTAACATCATCCTTCACAAATAATTCAGCTTTCCCACATCAACCCACTCACATCCCTTTCTCCACTGTTAACTCCAGCTCCCAACCTTTTTCCATGAACCCCATCCCTGTGTCTACTATAAAAAAACTACTTCTAAAACTGAAACCATGTCCTAATGCCCCTGACGACATACCCTCCTACTACCTAAAAATAGCAGCAAAAGCCATTGCTCTTCCTATCTGCATACTATTAAATCGATCTATTTTAGAATGTCATGTCCCCCAGCTCAGGAAAAATTACTTTATTATTCCTCTTCATAAAGGGGGCAACAACAATGACATCTCTAACTTCCAACCTACCACTAGCTTATGCCCTATTTCTAAACTTCTTGAAAAATGTATCCACCTACAACTTCTACCCTATCTCTTAAGTAATAACCTTTTACTCTTACCCAGCATGGTTTCTGACCTGGCCATAGTACTATCACCAATCTCCTCTCCACTCCTTCCTAGAAACTGTTAACAAGGCCCAAGACTCTGGTCACATTGAGTCCACCTTGCTCTTAGACCTTTCTAAGGCCTTTGACACCATCTCTCACAGCCTTCTCCTTACTAAACTCTCCAAACGAAACCTATCCCACTGTGCTATCAACTGATTCACCAGTTACCTATCTAACAGGCAACGAGTAGTCAAGTGGAGAAAAGCTATTTCACCTTTCCTGATTACTCCCACAGGCATGCTCCAAGGTTTTATTCTAGGACCCCTCCTATTCAATATTTTCATAAACGTCTACTATCTTGCCATCCCTAATGCTAAACTCATCCAATACGCTGACGACTCTACAATAATCTGGTCTGTCTCTTCTGCTTCCTCATTAGCAAAATTAACTCAGGATGCCTTCTCTTCTACTGAACAATGGATGCTAGCAAACCAGCTGGCACTCAGTGCAACCAAGACCAAACTAATGATATTCTCCCCTTCTAAAAACACCATCCTAGATAAAGATTCATTCTTTATCACCAGCCAAAATAACACACCTCTTGAAATAGACTCCATCCCAAAACTTTTAGCAGTTCTCATTGATGATCAACTAAAGTTTGATAACCATCTACAAGTAAACATCAAAAAACACGCAAGAAACTTGGCATGCTCTACCGCCACTATCACTACATCTCTCCCTCCTCCAGGATTATCCTTGCTACTACTTACCTCATCCCTTCCCTCTTATATGGTGCCGCTATCCCTACTAATCTACAATCTTCCCTCAAGTCAAAACATACCTCCTGTTACTACATTTCTACATTTGCTACTGGCCACAGATCCTCTACCCATCACTGCACATCCCTACATCAACTGAACTGGCTTGAGCTACCCGATTATCTCACCTATACTCAACTTATACAAGTACACAAACTTATTTTTAGCCCCTCTCTTTGCCCCTCCCTTACCTCTACCTCCCAAATGCATCTACCAAATAGATGTCTATGATCCAACTTCCAAAATCTAATTGAGCTACATAAACTTGTCCATCCGCCAGGCAAACATCTTCTTTCCTTCTCTGTAGCACGCTATTGGAACTCTCTCCCGCCACACATCTGTCCCACTAACAGTCTCTCTGCTTTCAAAACTTTACTCCACTCCCATCTAAACTCACAATGGGAATGCTCCTGCTTCTACCCTACATAGCTTTCTCAACCATAGTTACTCTCCACAAGCTAATACTTATGCTATGAGCTTCATGTTGCCTTATATTCCTAACAATAACTGTTGCAACAATCTTATTTTACAAGAACTGTAAGTTGAATTTTTATTGCAATGTGTTTCTTTGTATTTTTTGTATTTCTATTTGTATTGTATTTGTCTTATTTGAATTTGTATTTAGTACTTCTCTGGAAATTTTCTCCCCAGGACTCCCATGAAAACAAGCTCCTTGTGGCCCAATGGACATCCTGGCAGACAAACTGAAAATAAATAAATAAATAAGAAGAATGATCTGCAAACTATGGTGGAGACATGATGGTCAGGTGTCATTAATGTGCTGTGAGCTAAGGAATGTTTCCTTCTCAAATAGAACCATAGTTTATTTTGTAGCATTTAGTTTGAGACTGTGGTTGGTCAAGCAGGAGTTAATATAATCAAGCACCTGAGTGACCACAGGAGAGCTTATGATTGCTATCTGATCGTAATCATAAGCAAACTTCATTAGCCACAGCCGAATAATCTGGTGTTGGCTACCAGATGATCACATGCTGAAAAATAGGGGGTCAATGACTGAACCCTATTACATACTACTAGTGTCATTCTTAAAGTCAAGGGAAGCATCGGCTAGCTTAACTTTGTGAGCTCTTCCTGATAACCAGCTGGATATCTAGCAGAGACAAAAAGGGCTTATGCTGAGTTGTGTTGGCATATCAATAATGACAACATAGAAGGATTTCTTTACTATTAATATGTAGAGAATACCTATTGTCCATAGCTTTGGTGCCTGCTTCAATGAAGTTAACCAAATTTTGGAGCATGAACTGCCTCTGTAAATAATATTTGTTAGGGTTGGAGGCATATAGATGCCCAGATCAGTGGCAGGGCAGTTATTGTACAGTAGCATCACAGTGATAATTCTTCAGGCATCAGGGTCATATCCTGTGGAGTGGATCGGATTAATGTGATAAGGAGTGGTCCAAGCAGCCCATATTTATTAATGATAAGAAAAATCTCACTAAGTTATCAGGACCCATGGGTATAGTGTGATTGGGTCTGGGTCGGGATGATGGGAATTAATCTACAATGGTGTACTGAGGAGGAACAATCGGGTCCAACTGGGTACCAAAAGGGGGTCTTGAGAATGGTCACCATGGAGGAGAAAACAAAAAGAATATATTGAAAAACAAAGCAGCAGTTATGCAAACCAGCATTAGAGACAATGCTATAGTTCCAGAGTACATTTACAGTGTAATGCCAATCTTAGTGTATCAGTACTATAAGGAAAAGTACAATTCCATATTGTATTAATTACTCATTGTGTAGCAGAGTGCCTGTTACTAGAAATCTGTTTTACATGTAAGGGCAAGTTGTTCCAGGGATGGGGTAATTTTTGGTTAATATACATATTCCTCCATTTCCTGGATGGGGTGCCTTTTGTGTGAAACCTGTAAGTCCTCCCTGGGTTTTGTCTGGGTGCTCTGCTTTCCATCCATAGTCCAAAGACATACAGTAGGTATACTGGATAAATTAAATTGTCTGTAGGTGTGAGTGTGTGTGCTTATATGATATGGAAGAACAACTGAAGTAAGGCTAACTGCCTTGTGGTGAGAACATTGGCTTTAGATGATTGTCACTGTTGAAGTAACACCCTGACTCTATGTGTAAAAATGGAAAACAGGTTCTGAATGGATGGATGCCTGCACCTCCAGTATGTTTCATTTATATGTTGATGGAAATGTAACTCCTTATTTTTAGTATTTCTAGAACTCTTAGTGTTAGAGAGATACAGGATATTCAAGAATGTTGGGTCCTCCTTAATGGCACAGAATGCTAGAGAGATCTTCACATAAGCATATACAAGAGAATGAATACAGAGCTAGGGCTTCAAGTCTATCTTGGTAGTCTAAGGTCTAAGACCACTAATCTCTTTTGTTTTTAACCTTTGGAGTTTTTTCTAGCTGTGTCGATGTGTCCAGATCGGTTTATACAGAAGGGATCAATGTATGGTATAACTGGCCTAATCAGAGCTGAATCAAGAAAAATCACAACTTTTTTGACCTGGATGAAATGCTTTCAGATATTAGTTATACTAGATAAAATGATTTCCTTACTGCTAAGAGTACATGGATTTCAAAGGAGAGGCAGCTATCAACTAAGCTTCTAAGATCCCTAACAGCTCGGTGCAAAGTTCTGGCTGTGCTGCAGATGGAAGTTGTTTATCAAATGTGACAATACTACATGTGTTTTAGTCCTCATCAATGCACCACTTGTTCATAAAGATTAGTTCTAACTGTAGGGGTGCCATGTACAAAGGGGTTTTCTGGGGTTATGGTTTTCAGAGAAGTATATGCCAAAAGGGGGTCTATATCACATAACCGAATGCTTATTTAAATGAATATCTCTTCATCGAACCATTTTCCTTGAACTGTTTCTTCATTGAAGTGTTTAATCATTGAAATAAAAGTCATTGAACACTTTTTGTTGGCTAACACCCTGAACTTAACTTAGTTTTGTATTAGTATCAACAGTACAAGAGGATGTCCAAGTACACACAAAAGGTAACACAGTGAAAACAAATATGACAAATAACCAGCAAGACTACCACAACCATAAGATAAATATAAACAGGTTTATTAAAAGAAGGATAAGTGCTATCACGTTCACAAATGCTTCATCTGACCCATATAATTTTAAAACAAACATTCTCAAATTTAAAACAAATACTAACCAAACTCATTGCTCATAAATCAGTAAACCAGTAAAATCAATAAAAACATTATGCATTGTAACATCCTCCTTTTTAGGGCGGGTGTAAGACATATATTTGCATTGATACCTGGAAACTTTGGAGCATGTAGTATAAGAATCCATTTTAAATCTAAACTTTCTAAGTAGGTATTCAAATTACCCCCCCCCCCCAGGGTTAACCTTTACATATTGTAACACCCTAAAAAGAACATATGCTGTGGATTGTCTTGTATATGCTTTGCCAGAGCATTCCTAACATTGTATGTCTTAATATAATATAAATGCCTCCGGATCCTATTTTTAAATTTCTGTACAGTTTTCCTTTCATATAAACTAGAACAATCTTTGCACGTAGATATACCACATTTTGTGTCTGACAATCTGCATAAAACCTAGGCTTGAATATAAAGTCAAACACTAGATGTTGAAACTGTTTCTCCGTAGTAAGAACAGGGCAAGTTTTATATCTATGGCAAGGGAAACTGCCTAGTCTATGGAGGATGGGAAGTGAGATGTTTATGTGGGTAAATTAAATGACTTACTTCCAGGAACTTTCTTGCTTTCACATGACTAATCTCTAAGGTCGAGAGATAATTATGTATGGGTTATTTGGCACTTTTTAACTTATTCCTATGAAATCTGTATTGATGATTACATAAGGCAGGTGATTTGGATGCATAACATTTTGTCTGTAGTTGGTATCTAGAAATTATAAATTTTTATAAGATTCACACATCCATCATTGAGGACATGAGTAATTGTAAATGAAGTAAGTGGGCTGAGACAATACCTCTCTCCATGCAACAAATCTGGGCAAAGCCAAAAATAACAGGGAGACAAAGGCCAAAAAAGAGGAACAAATTTTAAATATTGCTCTTATAAACAAGTAAAATGTCTTTCTCTGCTAAAAGAAAAGAGGGGATAGCAGTCCACAAATGGATCAAAAATGCTAGAATACAAGGCGTCACGTTCGCATGCATTTTCTGAAACATATGAAGTCTGAAAATCAATTGGATATTATTATTTATTCACGTCAGTCCTCAATGATTTGCAAGAAAACCATAGCTTTTATGAGAAATAGACCAAAAATACAAGGCAAAAATGTGGACATTCTACAAAAATCTGGACCGTTAAGTGGTATGGTTTTGCCTGTTAAGTATCCCATGGAATGTTCTGACAAAGTAATGGAGTACATCATCAAAGGTAGGTAAGCAGACAGGTTTTGCAGATTACTCATTGATAATGCCCCATTTTAGGATGCTGTCTTTACCTCTCCTCTTAACTAAGGGAATTGGATGTAAAATTAACTGTGTTAGTGTACATGACTGAGTGTGATTTACTGAGGCAAGTATATTACAGTTGAAGTTATCAAGGCACAACCTCATATATAATGTTCTTCTTTATCCATACTAGCAGATCTAGTACTTTTTATTGTGTGGTTGAGGGTCACTAGTTTAATTGTAGAATGTTAAGAAATACAGGATTGTTTAAACTCACTCATTAGCACACATTGAAAGAGTTAGAGTCAATTCATTTCAAGACAGGATTAGCAGGTACTAGACTTGTAGTGGTTTATCTGGACAATGTACTTTATCTTTGGCAGGGTCAGTATGGAATACAAGCTGGAATATGAGGAGAAATAACACAAGAAAAGTAACAGTAATTCTGAACATGGAAAACTAGGAAAAGCCAGTCTTGATATGCAGCCATGACCAATAGAGCAAAAGAAGATGTACAGACAGAAGTGGAAAAGTTATAGAAATGCATGAAAAAGGCTTAGGAATCTCATCTTAAAGGATTTGCAAAATTAGCTATGCATGTGATTGAAAGAGTATAGTCATGAGTAAAGCAGAGGAGAGGAAAAATGTTCCTGCAAAGAGACCAAAGAGTAGCCTAGTGTAGCATCTGCCCAAGATTACAGTAATGCAGTGCAGAGATATGCTCCTGGTGTAGGCAAAAAAATCAAAGCAATCATTTCAGCAGAATTTAAACTAAACAGGTAAGATTAGGACAAGTAAACATATTTCTAATTATGAACAGGAGAAAACGACCAACCTGTGCTGTATAAACGTCTCACCAAACAAATAAACCAGAGTAAAGCAGTCCAAAAAAGTAGAATGATGAGATGGCACCAGGCTGTCGACATAAAATTAACAATCTTTTATTTTAAAACAACACAAGCACTTTCACAGCTCTTGCTGCTTCCCAGCCCCCCCAACTATATATACCAACTCTAGGATCGCACTACTGTGGGGAAAAGGGCATATACCTTTTACTTGCCTTACAGTACTGTACACAGTGCCATATATACTAACTGCAGTTCAATGAAATGAGATTCAGTGAAATGAGTTTTCAGTAATTAGAGTTTTCAGCGAAGTGGTCGAGGTGAAATGAAATTCAGTTAAATGAGATTCAACGAAACAAAGTAGACCCATATATACATATATATATATATATGTGTATGTATACACACACACACACACACACACACACACACACACACACACACACACACACACACATTTATATATAAATTCAGCATCTCACTTGTACGAAATGATACTCTAGCGAACATTCACTACTACAAATGTGAGTAAAAGTTCATTAGAACGAAAGTAAAATACAGCACCACACTAGTACAAAGTAACACTGTACTGAACATACATTCCTACGAATGACATTACATCGAATGTGTAATATACGTATTCATTTAATTAATTAACAATTAAGCGAGTACTAAACAACATCATATGTTAAATATCTTCCACTTTTTGCATTCATCGTTCACCAGTGAGTGAAAAACATGGCGAACACGGTAGCGTGCAGCCCAGGACTGATAGGAAAAACATACCAAACTATTAAATCAAGAAAAGGCAATGACTTGCTTGTAATTGAAGGATATATCTATTACCAGGAAAGGTGCAGCAAAACCAGAAAGTACTGGTGCTGCAAGTGCAAAATAACTGAACAGTGTAAGGGTAGAGCAGTTACAAGCAGTAGTACCTGTGGAGAAGAGTTGATAAAGATGGTACAACATAATCATTCTGGGGATCCTTTTGAAATTGAGAAGTACACTGTGTGTTATAACCTTAAGCAACGTGCATCAGTTTCAAATGATTCTACCTGCCTAATACTGGATGATGCGTTAGCATCCACATCACTTGAATTTGCACCAGTAATGCCTACTAGGACAGCAATACAACAGCAAGTAAGAAGAACCCATACAAAACTTAGAGGCAAGCAAGTGAAGCGAGCTCTCTCGTTGTTGGATGTCAGCTTGCATGATTTTCGACTCAAAAGTGGTATATTTGTACAAAAAACATTATGCGACTCTAATCAAGAGAACATTGTAGTAATATTTAGTACTAAACAAAACCTTGTTGATTTATCCCAAGCCACAATTTGGCTAATGGATGGAACCTACTTTGTAAATAATAAGAATTGCAGACAGTTGTATACAATCCTTGCATTTATAAAGTGTGGATCATACACTAAAAGCGTTCCGTTGGTATACTGCCTAATGGCAAAGAAGTCATTGAAATCATACAATTATCTCTGGAGTGGTTTATTATATTTACTATCAACAGAAGAGCTGGAGTATCAAGTAACCTACATACTGTGTGACCTTGAAATCGCCGCGCTAAAAAGTATTAAGGTTAATATGCAAGATGTGACAGCTAAGGGATGCTTTTTCCACTTTGGACGTAACCTATGGAGCCTAGGACTGGGCAGTCTGTACAATTCCTCTGCTACATTTCAATTAGCTGTGAAGGGATTGGCAGCTTTAGCTTTCATTCATGAAGATGACGTGTTACCAACATTTCACGAGTTAAAGAAAGGTTTTCCAGTTGAAGGTGAACAACTACTGCGCTATTTTACCAAGTGGTACGTCCTTGGTAAACCAAGGAAATTTAGTACCCGTCATGTTACACAATTTAGGTTTCCACCACTGTTTCCAATAAAGTTTTGGAATGTAGCTATATTCAATGAGCTATGTTTGCCTAGAACTCAAAACAGCGTTGAGGCATGGCATGGCATCAGAAGTTTAAGTGTCTACTTGGGACAAATATGTCCGATATTACTCATGTTATGCATACAGTAGTAAGGGAACAGAACAGAATAGATGAACTACGTTTACGTATGTCTGCTGGCTCTACTCCTTCACCAAAGAGAAGAGGCTTGCCAAGACAGGAATCACAATTTAAACACATCTTTGAACATAGGGCTGATTATACTAATGCTGAGTTTGTTAGAGCTGTTTCCCATTTATTAAAAATGTAGTGCCCTGAAAATGTAGCACACTGAACTGTCCCTCACGTTTCCCAGAAACATTACATGTTCAGCCTTACTTCACACTTTGACGCTGACACGATTGTAGTTTAATTATGGTTCACATAGTCATGGTTTCACTATTGTGTGATTTTCGTTGTAGTGTTATTCGTACTAGTGTATTTTCGGCAGAGTGTCATTTCGTACAAGTGAGGTGCTGCATTTCACTTTCATTGTAATGAACACTCGTAGTAATGTATGGTATCCATATATATATATATATATATATATATATATATATATATATATATATATATATATATATATATATACGGGAGTGCTACAGAATCCTGAAAGCCCAAAATCCTGACGACCAAAATCCTGAGACCAAAATCCTGAAAACTCAAAATCCTAAAAACTCAAAATCCTGGAAACACACCAGATACCAACACTTACTATATTCCAGCACAAGTACATACAGAAATATATTGCCCTTCAACTATATGCAGGGGGGCAAGCCCCCCTGCACCCCCCACACCCCATGCTACTGAACAATAACAACTCCGAGATTGCATTTCACTACACTAAGTGCAATCTCGGAGTTGATATATTTAAGTAGCAGAGGGTGTGGGGGGCTTGCCCCCCTGCTAATACTTGGAGAAGAATAATATGGTTTGTGTTTTATTTGTTTCTGTATGTCCTTGTGCTGGGCTACAGTAAATGTTGGTACCCTGTGTGTTTTCAGGATTTTGAACTTTTAGGATTTTGGTCTCAGGATTTTGGGCTTCAGTATTTTGGGCTTTCAGGATTCTATAGCACTCATATATATATATATATATATATATATATATATAGATAGATAGATAGATATGTGTGTGTGTGTGTGTGTGTGTGTGTGTGTGTGTGTGTGTGTGTGTGTGTGTGTGTGTGTGTGTGTGTGTGTGTGTGTGTGTGTGTGTGTGTGTGTGTGTGTGTATTTAAACTGAGATTTATAAAGCATCCAAACGTCTAGAATGGAAAGAAGAACTAAGGGTACCAATAAAAACTGTAGTGTACATTTATTTTCCATGCCTTTCATTGTTTTATTTATTTATTTAGGTAGTTATTTAGTTAGTTATTATTTAACCAACACATTGCTTAATCTTCAGGCTTACTCACCTCATCTGTTTTTCATTAGTCATTTGAGTGATTGACTTATACCTTATAATTTATGTTCTGTGTTTTACTGTTTTATTCTTTTTGCTTATTTTTTATTACTCATATCCATGCTTAGTTATTAAGCTAATTAATAAACTTGAATATTATTGAAACAGTAGGTACGATTAGATTATTTGTGGTGACGGCCAATGGTTCCCTATCATTCATCATAGATTGTGAGGCCCAACTGGATTATAGAGAGGCAGTCAGAATACATTAATCTAAGTTGAATTCCTCAAGACATTGCTTCATACACAAGATAGTTATGGGAAATTCAGCCTTTTAAGCTGAAAAGAAGCAGCTAGCAGGTGTTGGCATAGACAATTCATGAAGACATGCAGGATTAACAAATTCATATCTTAGTATTTAGTGCAATCTAGGCTGAAAAGAAGCAGCTACAAGGTGTTGGCATAGACAATTCATAAAGATAGGTAGGATTAAAAATTCATATCTTAGTATTTAGTGCAATCTAGGACTAAAGAATCTCATAGTTTCACAAAAACAACAGAAACAAGCAATCACAGTTATAATACCTTAAAACATGACAGCACAAAGAAAAAAATAATCACTGAAACAACTGCATGAATAACGACGAAACAGCTATTGAACACATTTCTTCCTTGAAGTTTAAATGATCTGGGATGCAGACTGGCTGTAAAATGGCTGTTGCACATAAGCAGCTTAAATACCAATAAGATGTATACAACGGTGAACGGAGTAGAGTGTAAAAAAACATCCATAGGCTATTTCACACTGTTACTTAAAGAAATGCCTACACCAAAAATATATATATTTTGTTTTTGTAAAAGACATTTAGATCAGGACACTGAATAGGGAGTGTGCTTGTTAATGAAACTTTAATTAGTGTCTCTTTCAGTTTTTCTGTATGCCAAACACTAAATGTTTACCGCCTTGAAATTATTATTTTTGCCTTTTGTCTCCAGAGCAATATAATTGATGTCATAACACCCAAGTCTGATTTATGTCCGTTACTCAGTGCAGAAACAGTTTAATTCAGTTTAAATGAGTTTAGCTTAAAGGTTTTTCCACTCGTAACATGAATAAATGAATGAATGTCTGTCAGATGTAAATCAGGGGAAAAAATAAAAATAGAAGTCTTTGTAATGTGTTAGATACACAAGGTGAAAAATCTGTGCAGGCATAAAACTGAATGGAGGTCAAAATGGAGATGTGTAAAAAGGCATAGCAGCAGTTAAAGCCAAATGAAAGTGATATGTAAATAAAATGAAGAAATGAGACTGTTTTAGTAAGAGTTACGTAAATAATAATTAAGAACTGGATGTGAAGAAATTAGGACCAAAAAAAGTATAGCACTTTACTACAATGATTATAGCAAATATTAAAACAAATTTACCATATCAACCAAATGGGTTCCTAATCTCTACTACAGAGTTAAACCTGGTCTTTTTTGTTGGAGGTTCTCAGCATATTAGTAAAAAAGTATATTTAAGGCACTGTATTTTGTAACATTATAAAATAGTTCAGAAACACTATAACATATTTTTATGCTATGAATTCAGTAAACTCTGTTTTAATTTACTGTATTGTTATGTATTTTATTTATTTGTCAACCAGGAAAACCCACTTGGACCTATTGCCTCTTTTCAAGGACACACTTTGAGTAGTCTCTGCTTAAACAACTTCCACATACTCATATAGCAGTCCAATGGAGATCTGATGAAAGCAGCTGATATGCTGTCTAACACATTCTGTATTAAGGACTATTCTGCATTACTCCAAATTCTTACACAGTTATTCCAATGTATGATAAAGCCAGGTAATAGCCCAGAGAAATATTTTGCTATAGCAAAAAATATGCTCATTTTAAAACAAAATAAAGCCAGAACAGAAAGAAAACAATATATTGCTATATTCAAGTATCTTTTCTTCATATTTACATCATGTCTTTGGAGATATATAAAAGTATTTGATAAAAATAATTATAGCTGCATGATTTTGGCAATGTTTTAATACAAAGTTTTATCATACTAGATTCCTTTTTATATTGGTAAATGGAGTTAATCTAAGCACTTGAATGCAAAACCCAGAGCTAGGCAAGAATACCCATTATCACTGACTTTATTTATATTTAACTTAAATCCTTTTCTTTCAGAAATATGAGATAGTATCAGTATAACACCAACAGCTTTCATGTGTGTTCATTACAAATGCTTTCCTTTTGTGGATAACTTGCTTCTCTCTATTTCTAATTCCCCAAATTTAATTGTTTTAGCCAAAGTGGCAGAATGCACTAAACACTTTTCAGGATATTTAATCAATACAAACAAGACAAAAATATTTTTATTTATTTGGGAAAAGTCAGAATGGGCAGTTATTTTGTTTCAATAAAGATGTTTTTCAGTGAAATGGATTCCAGGTGACCTCAGTTAATGTTAAAAAAATGCTTTTACCCAGTGTAGCCGATCTGACACTTTACCATTACTGGGTCATCTAAATCTGTTGATGTTTAAAATTATATTTGATCAGATTGTTTCACATTAAATACATGTTTTGACTAAATACTATTGGTACCCACAATTTAACAATATATGAACAATATAGCATGGAGATTTTCCTGTAAGTCTTCAAAATATTTTGCCTGCAAATTATTATTCTGACAGTTTATGAATTCCAGCACTAGAGCAATATATGTTGATAAACTTCTGGCTTAAGCAATATTGTGGTTTGCTATATTTCTTCTTCCATTTTCCAGTTATTTTGGGATATTCCACATAACAAATCATGGCAGTTATTAATGTTATTCCATCTAAATAGTGTAATGAGATTTTTGCTGTTACCATTATGTAAAATATATATATATATATATATATATATATATATATATATATATATATATATATATATATATATATATATATATATATATAAAATATATATATATATACATATATACACATACACACATATGTATTAAATTTCAAATAGCTTTTCATTGAATAAAATGTGTTCATTGTACTAGTATCATTCAATGAAAGCACATGAAGCTGTTTAAAAAACATTTACATCTGGAGTTTTGTTATACTTCAGAAATCTTAGTTTATTACCCTGCTTGTCTACTACACTTGCAATTTCAATCCAGTCCAAAGATTTTAAAAATTAAATCTTGGTTACAGATACACTTGAACATCAAATTTAGTATGTTTCAGGTAAAAAAAATATTGTCTAAATTTTATCAAACATGCAGACCTGGGTGCCAAGAACTAATTAAGATTCAATTACAATAATGTTATAAATCCTTTGCATAAATTTATTTCAGGTAGCCTTATTACATTTGTGGTGAACATTCAATGAAATGTTTTCTTTCATTTTGAATATATCAAAATCTTCCACTTAACCCTTTCTTACTGAGAAAAAGTGAGCTGGGTATACTTTCTTATTATTATATTGGCATAAATTTGACCAAATGCATGCTTGGTAGACTTGCTTAAAAACTTAAACTATATTTGTTGAACTCAATAGATGTTTTTCAATATATTACAGGTGAACGCATTCCTCTGGATCCATTTTCTTTTATTTATTTTTTGTATTAGGACTGTTTAATCAAGTTATGCAATTTATAGCAATAAACCTTCTTGCATTTATCTCCACAACTACAATGAAACTCAGTTTGGCCTAATAGAATGAGGGATTGCTTTCTGAATTCCCAGTAGTCATCTGTGGTGGTATTTTCTGGAATAGGTTTATTTTGAAAATATGGAATCAATATTTAATCACAAAGGTGATGAATCTGGGAAGTGACATGTATCACTAGTCTTATATGTAAAGCCAAGGAAAGAATTATCATTCAGATGATCAATAGAGATAAAGTAAACCTCCAGACACTGGACCCAACCAGGTTTGGTTTCGTAAACGGCAGATCATGCCTAGTCAACCTGATAGACTTCTTTGAGAAAGTCACCAAAGCAATGGATTGTCCCTGAGTTGCATCACTCAAATGTATTAGCATATGTAACCGCATTTCTCATATATAAACAATGATCTTAATTTCCCCTTATCTGCTAAATTCATGGAAGTGTTTCCTTGGTATTGACATTATCAGGAGTGCAGCACTGTTCATGATCCCTCTCTAGTGTAAGTAGCAGCAGGATGATCTACGTGGCAGATATGCAGACAGTGGGGAATCAGAAGTTTGATACCCTGTCTTCTCTAAACTGCATCCTTGAAAGCACAGTAGAGATAAAAACATTGGCAGTCAAAACCTGGAGGATATTAAATCCTAGGCTGCAAAATCTGAAGTTTTACAGTCAGTGTCAGCTCCAAATGCTACTTCCATACAAACACTCTGCATCACAGCAGCTACCCAAGTTACAGAAAGAATGGACAAGTGAAATTTTTGGCAGCACATCTTCTACCCTCCTGAAAATCTCAGAACATATACCCATAGAGAAGGCCCACAGGACAAGTAGACTAAAGTAATCAATTGCATAACAACCTAGGCATATCATTTTTTGTTTACTAAATTTTGTAGATAAGGAGTGGTTATTCAAATTGCAGTGCTTTCCCCCACTCTTTATACTAGGACATGATTTTAAGTAGTTTTACACTCAGTAAGACTCTCCTGCAACTATGGGGTCTTGTCGAGGAGTTGAGAAAAGATAAGATGTAGTTTTCCCGAATGATGACTGACCTTGAAGGGGAGGAAATGGATAAATGAAACTGGAGATCATGCTGGACTACCACTAAATGGTGGAAGGCTCAATAAATCTTCATCATTATGCAAGAGGAAGTAAGCTGGACAGCACACAGGGAAGATAAAGTCACAGCTTGCAGGAAAGAGTGTCTGTCACTTCCCCTCTTTTACAATATCAAGGACTACCTCCCTGCTAGGTACGGAAGACATCCTTGAACTGTCTGCTACCCAGGCACCAGTGAACTCTACTACAGTGAAGTTATTCCCAGAAAAGGAAAGCACAATGTATGTAGTCTAAAGACTCTACTTGGAACTCTTAGTTAAAGCTGGTATTATTAAATTAGATTTTACCTCCCATGTGTGTGACAGCAGCCTACTGCAGCCCATTTGCCACTCTCCCCCCACAGGTTTTCGTCTTTTTTGCTTAGGTCTTAAGCTTACTTTTATTAACGAAGAGTCTCCTTCATATCTCTCTGCCATCTCCTTCACCTCTATGTGGCGACATACACCACTACAAACACTCGCTCACCATACCTTTTTTTCCAAAATCCCCTCTATAATACATTAGTTATTTTAATTTCTTTTCCCCCATTCCATACTACCACACTTGCTCACTACTTTCCTGGGCTGAAAAACTTATGCCTAAACTGTCTACAATTACCCTAACTCACACCTCAGTTGTTGCCCTTCTTAATTTTAGGTGTTCCAATCACTGATAACTTTCTGTATTCATCACTTCTTTGTGACTCATATTCCCTCCTTTTTCCCCTCTCTAGTCATATCATTCCTCCCTATCCAATCCCCTCCCCCTAAGCTAACTTCCACCCGGAGTTTACTTCTGGCCAGGGCTACCTGTGATGCCATTTTTGGAATCTAGACTAGGCATCCACAACCCTATGAAACGGACCTATGATTGGGCTGCTTGACTCACCTCCTGATAGGTTAGCACCATCTTTCAGTTAAACTTATCTTGTGGAACCGTAGAAATTGTAATTTAACCATGAAAGCAGATGGAATAAGTAATATTGTTGGTTTGTCAAGCGGCTACTTCAACCCCTCTCCAGTTGCCTAGCGGTGATATAATTGGTTCATCTACCTATATTTTATTGGAATAAGCTTTTATTGCATTAACAGTGTAGAAATACAAATGCTGCCTGCCTCGGCATAGCGACAGTGTTAAAACAGCTATTTCAAGCATACTTACCTGCTTAAAGACATTTGCCTCAACACTGGCTGCTGCAGACTTAATTTTAACTGGATGCACAATTAGTTAATGCTAGTACTGTGTTATAATCTGCTGTGATTTGATGTTTGTTTCATGTTAAAGTAACACAGTGAACTTAATTTGCTATTCGTGATGCCTGCCTATGCCTAACCCATTTCTATACAGCCTCATGTACTATCTTGCATCAGTTTATTGCTGTATTGATCTTTGCCTTGCATAATTGTTATTTTTGATGTAGCATGTGCTGACAAGTGTTTCCGTACTTGTATAGCAGTTTATCTCTGACCTCTCAACTAGCCTTGAGGGATTTTCACTCTCCTTGGGTTCTACGGGAAATGTGCATTGGGGGTCTCATGGCCTAAAGAGCATAGCTTTTCTACTACTCATCCCCTTCCTCTCTAAATTTTCTCTCCACCTCCTACCTCTCTAAATGTTTTCTCCACCTCCTACCTCTTTAAACTTTCTCTGTGCCTCCTACTTTCCTTGTTCTGCCATGCAGCTTGAATAGTACTTTTCTCTCTCTCTCTTTTACAGTCTGCCACTTCCCCTCTTTTACAATATCAAGGACTACCGCCCTGCTAGGTACAGCAGGCACTCTTGAACTGTCTGTTACCCAGGCACCAGTGAACTCTACTACAGTGAAGTTATTCCCAGAAAAGGAAAGCACAATGTATGTAGCCTAAAAACTCTACTTGGAACTCTTAGTTAAAGCTGGTATTATTAAATTAGATTTTACCTCCCATGTGTGTGACAGCAGCCTACTGTAGCCCATTTGCCACTCTCCCCCCTCCGGTTTTTGTCTTTTTTGCTTAGATCTTAAGTTTACTTTTATTAACGAATACTCTCATTTGTATCTGTCTGCCATCTCCTTCACCTCTAGGTGGTGACATACACCACTACAAACACTCACTCACCATACCTTTTTTCCCAAAACCCCCTCTATAATACATTAGTTATTTTAATTTCTTCCCCCCCATTCTGTACTACTTCACTTGCTCACTACTTTCCTGGGCTGAAAAACTTATGCTAAAACTGTCTACAATTACCCTAACTCACACCTCAGTTGTTGCTCATCTTAATTTTAGGTGTTCTAGTCACTGATAACTTTCTGTACTCGTCACTTCTTTGTGGCTCTACCCACTCCGTTCAACCTACGGGCTCACTCTGCTCCCCTACCCTGCCCCCAAATCTCACCCGCCCCCAACATGTCTACCTTTATACCTATCTGACCACTCCCACATAGCTTACCTATCACACTTGGCCCCTCCCTCCTCCTACTCCCTATCACTATCTTCAACCTGTTGTCACACTCCCACCCACTGTCCTCTGCTCAACCCATCCTTCACCCTGCAACATCCCTGTCTTCACACCCATACAATAACCTTTGTACTACACCTCTCCAATTCTTAGCTGTCTCTCTTTCTACATATCCCTCTCACTTGACTTGCATCTAACACCTATCATGCAAACAAGACCTGCTCATGCTCTACTATCCTGATTTCAAACACTCATTCTCTTCTACCTACTCAATCTCACTAGTCTCCCACAGTTCCAGTACTCCCATCCCTTTCACACAACGTCAATATATGTAAAAAGACTCTCCTTCAACAACCTCTCTTCCCACCTCTATAACCATTATGCATCTTTTCTCTTTCAAAGAAAACTCTTCCCTACTCCTAGTAAACCACTTCCCATACCTACCAAGCTAACCTCATTAATTTCCAATTCCCAAATATATAACCCCTTAGAACAGAGATACCTATTGTCAGAAAAATATGCATTTATATATGTGTTTAGTGCTTATTAGAAGCTAAAAGGGTTAACACATTTCATTCTATTTTATATACAGCTTGATTCTATATGAAATTATAAGATGCTTTTTCAAACTGCAGTATGCTTTCTGAAATTGCAAGATGCACCCTGACCTAGTATTTGCTAGCACAGCAAAATTCATGTTATGCCTTTTTGAAATGTACTGAGAAGCAGGTGATTATCTGCTAGGTTAGGAAAATGAATGAATAGTGAATGAATAGAACAATACTGTTTTCTATAATATGATTGAATATGAACAATCAGCCTTGTTCCTGTTATGAGAACATGCACAGCTGCAGAAAAGAAGAGATACATCAAACAAAGACTGCTTGAAGAATCTGTACTTGCTTTGTGCTCAAATTAGCCATAGTACCTTGAATGGTAGCATAACATAGTGGGAAGTTGTATCTAACCGATGGTCATCAAGGCCACGTTGTTTTTCTTAGGAAGTTTTTCATAAAATTGATAGTGCAAGCAGAAAATCATGGACAAACAGCTGCTACGAAGTAATGATGTTAGAACTTGTGATCTGTTATGTAAGCTTGGTAGGCAATGTCTTGTTAGAAAATGTATAAAGATGGACTTACTTCCTGATTTTAGTTAGACAAACTCTGTATTAGCACGTTTTTGTCTCCTTGCTGCAAGATTAAAGTGCCTTAACCTGAACCTGCCGTGTATTGATCTTTTTGAAGTTTAATTTTTCCTTTGACAGATTGGTCCTTCGGACCGGAAACTCTCGCTCTAGCTCAGGTCAGATGGGCCCAGTGGCATGAAACCATACGGGGAAGAGGCCACATTGGTTCTTCTGCTCTGAAAGACCTCCGACTGAATTGTCGTTCAAAAGAGGTCAGCCACTGTTTCTGATCTGCGATTGGAGGACGAGTCAACGGTTCCATCAGTGAGACGGTCAATCACGGAGGCTCGGGTAAGGAGGAATTTACCTTTTCTTTGTTTCAGATCAGGGACTTGTTACAGTATTTGTTTTTGTCAGAGAGATTTTTATAAATCAGGGACAAAAAAAATTGCTGTCTTGTCATAGATCAGGGAAACAGGATAGGTAGGCAGTTATTCTAGATAAACTGTGAAAAAGAGAAATTGTGGTACCACATGATAAGAAGGGTTACGTAACATTTTCTAACTAGATTAAGACAACATGGGAAATAAGTGCACAAAAAGATTCCGAGATCCATCGTTAACCGAAGACGCGAAATATATGCAATTACAACGTGCCGACAACGTTAGGTATTATACAAAATGGGTTAATAAATACAAATTCGATGGCAAATTAGACAAACCTTCACTTATTAAACTTGTCAAACAGCTTAAAACAGACTCAAAAGGTCAGGTAAAAAAGCAACGCCAATTAGGCATTCCTCAGGCACACAGGTGGCTTGAGGAAGCAAACCGCAGGGAACAAAAGAATAAAAATCCAAAAGCAATGTTTTTAGATAAAGAAGACAATAACATGGTAATAGCATCGGCCCGTCCACCCCCTCCGCTTCCCTTACCAGAATATGAAGCGAGTGGACAAGCTGATCCACCTCCGCTATACCCAACGGTCCCTGCAAAATCAAAACCGTTTGTCAGAGATCCTGTCGAGACTAGGTCTTGAACACGTAAAACAAGAGGGGATATGGAATTATATCAAATGAATGGAAATTCACGGGCTATGAGCGAAGAAGAGATATGTCCACTCATAGAAGTACCAAATCCTCAGGCAGGACAGGAAGGGCAGGACCCAACTATCCTAGTATATAGACCGTGGACACCGGAAGACATCCGGAAAGCCACAGAGGGAATTCCCCATCCAAAAGTTAATTTTAGAAAATTCTTAGAAGACTTACAGGGCATGAGGTTAAGTTACCATTTAAATGGAGAGGAAGTAGAGAAAGTAGTCAGACAAATCGTAGGTCCAGATTGGCACATGATCAGTGGCAACTGGAATCCCCATGACGCAGAACATAAGCCACTCCCACATAGTAACGCAGAACTGGATAACAGAGTGAAAGGTCTGACAGACCAAATCTCTGAGAAATGGAAGCCTAGGGCTGACTGGACTTGCATTAATCAATGCATCCAACAAGAAGGTGAAACTGTTGATAGATATTATGCCAGATTCTTAGAGTGTTTTAATAACCATTGTGGAATGCAGGTACCTGAAGACCAAATGCATGATTCCCCATATGAGCAGCAACTAAAGAATGCATTTTTGAAGGGTAGTATTGCACCCATAAGTAGTTTTATTACAAAGCACATGGTAGATCACCATACAAGTAGATTACAGTCATTACTTGAATATGCGAGACATGCCGAAAGGCATTTTAATAGCAAAAAGAAAAAGAAAACCCAAGTATTTGCAGTAGAAGATGGAGCGGAAGTCTTTGTAGTACAGTCCGGGAGAAAGGGCAAGAAAAATGCCCAGGGAAACAAACAATCTGATAAGCAATCAGAGGAGTATGAAGAGAGAAAGAAAAGGGGTGAATGTTTTAAATGCGGGAAGAAGGGACATTTGGCAAGGGATTGCAAGCAAAATAAGAAGGTAGCCACGGAAGATAAGGAGGGTGAGGACTGACTATATGGTAGCCAGGAATCACTAGAAAGAAATGACCAAGGAAAGACAAATGTGAATGTGATAGAGGGAGCAGAGGATGTGTTAAAAGAAATAGAGGATGTGCAAGAAATCACAGATAATGAAGAGAATGAAATTTTGGATTTAGCATTATTGAGCCTAGAGCTCTACTTAGCAGACACAAAACCAGAAGTTACACTTCTGGTAGAGGGGAGGGAAGTTAAATTTCTGTGTGACTCAGGGGCATCGCGAACCCTGATACATCCTTCCAAACTACCAAAAAATTCAGAGTCACTTGATTATATATTAGTGAAAGCAGCTAATGGACAGCTGTATCGGGAGCCACTCTCCCATAACATAGCAATAACTGACCCTGTTTCAGGGATGACCCAGAAGAGCAAAATTGTTGTTTCTGCAAAATGCCCAGTAAACCTTTTGGGCAGAGACCTTATGCAGATATTTGGCATAGCAGTAGTTCCAACCATGCAGGGTATGGAAGCACAGCGACAAATGGATACTTTTGTAGTGCGACCGGAGGGTGAAACATTTTATTGGTACAGCCAGAACTTGGTTACGACTGGTCCAGGGGCAATAACTGAAGAGCTGATGAACGTAGCCATCAGTAAGTCCCCCTCCCTTGACACTGATAAACAGCATTGGTTGCATTGTACTCTATATTACTGTAGCACACCAGGACCTGATAAAGCATATGAGCAAGAACTGTTTAGAAACCATGCTAACAGATTAGTATTGTGTAATCTGTACTGGGACACAGAAGGCAACAGTGTAGTTAGCTGTTCATTGCCCCAGGAATTCCTAGCGCTTTATAAATCTAATCGACTACCACATGTCAGTTTAACTAAAAACAAGAATGTGAAGTGGGCAGACCTAGGAGAAAAAGTCACAAGGTGGGAAAAACAGACAGAATTAAAACTATTAGAACAGGGAGTACAAAAGCAGAAGTTGAATTGGATAACACAGACACACCCAGCTGTACACTTGCAGGCAAGTGAGGACAGCTGAGTAGCACTCTTACTAGAGGAAGAGGAAAAAGCCTTACGAGGCATACCAGAAACTCTCTGGTCAACAGGAAAATCAGATGTAGGACTTATTCGTACAGCAGGACCAGTTACTATTACACCAAAATCAGCATTTAGACCACAGAAGAGATAATACCCCTTAAGAAAAGATGCAGACATAGGAATAAAACCTATAATAGCAGCTTTACTTAAGGAAGGAGTACTGGTAGAATCTCCTGATTCACCATGTAACACACCCTTATTTCCTGTTAGAAAAGCAAATGGAGAATGGTGTATGGTCCAGGATTTACAAGCTTTAAATGACGCAGTAATACCTAGAGCACCTACGGTGCCAGATCCACACACTTTATTGAATGATTTAAAACCTCAACAGAAGTATTTTTCTGTGGTAGATATTAGCAATGCATTTTTCTCAATACCGATACACCCTGACAACCAACATTGGTTTGCATTTACATTTCAGGGGAAAAGGTATACATATACGCGACTACCACAGGGATATTGTGAGAGCCCAACAATATTCGCACAGGAAATGGCAAGTAACCTGGTGGGATTTATTCCACCGAGAGGCAGCCAGATTTTACTTTATGTAGACGACATTCTGCTGGCAGCTACCACCCAGCAAGAATGCAGAGAAGATACCATAGCATTACTACAATTTTTAGCCATTCAAGGACACAAAGTAAACAAAAACAAACTGCAGCTTTGAAAAAGCAGGTTAAATACCTGGGATATGTAATATCCAAAGAAGGCAGAATATTAGATGAAGACAGAAAAATAGCAATTTTACAAGCACCCAAACCGACTACCAAGAAGGAAATGATGTCCTTCCTAGGTACGACTAATTTTTGTCAGAGTTGGATTCCAAACTATGCCCTGGAATCTGCTCCACTGACCAACTTGATATACAAGAAATGCAGCACAAGATTTATTACAATGAACACCAGAAGCAGAATCAGCTTTCTGCAAACTGAAGCAATTGATAGCATCTTCTTTAGTTTTAGGATTACCGAACTATCATAAACAATTTTTTCAAACTGTAGATTGTAAGCAAGGCTATATGACATCAGTGTTAACACAGCAACATGGGGACAAGCAACTCCCCATAGCTTACTATTCATCACAGCTAGACCCAGTGGCATGATCCTTGCCCCACTGTGTACAAGCAGTAGTCGCAGCCGCAATGGCAGTGCAGGCTTCAGCCTCAGTAGTGTTGTTCCACCCTCTCACATTGAGAGTGCCTCATGCAGTCGCGATTATTTTACTGCAAGAAAAAGTAGCATATCTTTCTCCTGCTAGACATCTTTCCTGTATGACTATACTATTGAGCCAACCTCATATGACAACTGAACGATGCACAACTTTGAATCCATCAACCTTGCTCCCAACCCCTGCAGATGGCAAACCACACTGCTGCCTGCAGGAGATTGAGCAAAAGACACTGCCTAGAAAAGATCTTAAGGATGTTCCCTTGGATGATGCCGAGGTGACATACTATGTGGACTGCTCATGCAAAAAGGGTCCTACAGGACAGAAACTAGTAGGATATGCAGTAGTCTCTGATACTGAGATTTTAGAAACAAAGTCTTTAACACACAACTTGTCTGCACAAGCAGCAGAATTGATTGCCTTGACAAGAGCATGTATCTTAGCAAAGGGTAAATGTGTAAATATTTTTACTGATAGCCAGCATGCTTTTTCTACTGTACATGTTTTTGCGCAACAGTGGAAGAATAGAGGAATTATAACATCTACTGGCAAACCGATTAATCATGCGCAGTTTATTTTAGATTTATTAGAATCTATTCAGTTACCTCAGAAAGTAGCTATTTGTAAATGCGTAGCTCATACCAAACAACAGGATAGGATTTCAAAAGGTAATGCGAGGGCTGACGCAGCTGCAAAGCAAGCAGCTACAGCTCCAGAAGTATTTCTTTTGAGTGAGGAATTACAACCTTCTGATATTTTAGATTTAGAAATGTTAAAAACAATGCAGACACTTACTACGAAAATAGAGAAACAAAAATGGGAAAAATGAGGAGCAATTCTTGAGAAAGGGCTGTACATCTCCAAGGAAGGAAAACCAATTTTGCTGTCTAACTTGTTTAGATATGCAGCTTTGTTGAGCCATGGGCAGTGCCATGTCTCAACAGGGGGATGGTACAGTTAGTGAATCGAGTGTTTACGACGTATGGATTTACAAACTACACAAATAAATTTTGTGCAGCATGCCATGTTTGCAACAGGCATCATGCACAAGGGGCACTGAAGCCTAAGCAAGGGAGTTTCCCTACACCACCGTACCCATTCCATACTATTTGTATGGATTTCATAGAACTAAACAAATGCGAAAATAAAAAGTACTATCTTGTCATTATAGATATGTTTTCCAAATGGGTGGAAGCTTTTCCGACCAAATATCCAGATGCAGCTACAGTTGCAAAAGTCCTCGTTAAAGAAATTATTCCTAGATTTGGCATACCGGAAAAGATCTACAGTGACAATGGCACACACTTTGTAAATCAAACCATACAACAGTTGAGTCGATATTTCGGAATTTCATTAAAGAACCATTGTGCATACCACCCCCAATCTGCAGGATTAGTAGAGAGGCATAATGGGGTTCTGAAAAATAAGCTTAGGAAATTGATTAGTGAGACACAGAAGAACTGGGTGCACTGTCTGCCTCTGGCATTGTTGAGCATGAGAACTGCTCCAAATGCAAAGGGGTTAACTCCTTTTGAAACACTGTTCAGGAGGGCATATTATATACCTCAGTGGAAACCTCTCATGCCTGCAGACCAGGAGGCTGACAGTTCACTTGCAGAGTATATGAGGCGATTTTTGAATAACAAACTTCTGCAGTTAAATTCTGTTTCAGATAAAGAAGAGACCAGACAATTGGAAGCAGTAGTATAACCGGGATCGTTGATTTGGGTGAAGGTCATGAAGAAAAGCAATTGGAGTTCACCGAAGTGGGAAGGACCGTTCCAAGTTTTGCTGGCAACACCTACTGCAGTCAAGATAGCTGAACGTGTGTCCTGGATCCATTTGATGCACTGCAAACTGGTCAAGAACTTTGAACTGGACAAAAACCTTGCTACTGTTATACAACGAGAACAAAATGACCAAGTATAGAGTAAACAGGGATGCAGAACAACCCCAGAAAAATTGCAGGATCATCCTGTTAGCTATACTGATAACAATGATATTTTTGCTGTGGCCTTTCCTTTTTTCAGCCACAAGAGTTGAACTGAACAAACGTGATGCATTACTCATAGACTGGCATCCAACTTTAACACTTACCAAGCAATTAAATATGTGTATGCTGAGACTTTTAATGTTTCGAACTGTTGGATTTGCACAGCTATACCAACAGCATATGGGGGATTATTGATGACTGCTGTCCCCCTAGGGGTCAATGAGACCTGAGAAAATTAGATTTTTGATACTACACCTGTAAAATCACAAGAGAAAATAGCATTGTACCTACCTGTTACACAAAAAGAAATTGTATGTTTTTATAAAAATGACACTATTCAGGTGGGTTGGAGCAATTGCAATGTGACTGTTTCTTATAAATGTTATATTAAGACAAATAAGGCAGATTCTATCTGTAATGCAAACTATGACTCATATCTTGAGAAAATGCAAAAAACTGTTAGTGAAATACAGCATAATTCTGTTCTTTTAAAGCTACTTTCTATTATTGACAAGAAAATGTTTCATGCAGGGCAAGCATATATCAATACTAAAGTAGAGAATTGTTATTTTGTTTGTGGGAAAAAGGAATACAAATGGTTACCTGAGAATTGGTCTAGCAGTTGTTTTTTGGGTTACCTGGTTCCGGCCATATGACACACTGCGGCTTTACCTCGAGGGAAAATTCAAAACGTCAGAGAGGTCAGCAGTAAACCTGGAAATCCAATCAAGAGACCTGAGAATCCAATGGGACGAATCGAAGCAGGATGGAGAAACCATAATTCTGTGAAGAACAAAGTTAAACTAACACACATGGACTTGAGTGACACTATTATATCATGGGCAGGCATAGCCCCTGCATATGGCACAGTAAAATCGATTTGGGAGCTGAGAAAACTGTCTAAACTTCTTGAAGTTATGAGCAATGCAACTTTTTCTGCTCTCAAATTAGTGACTGATTAAATGCTATGAGAACTGTGGTGCTTCTAAACCACATGGCTCTCGACTTCACCCTAGCGGCGAGAGGTGGTACATGCGCTTTAATCAAAGAAGAATGCTGTTTATATATTCCTGACAACCAGCATGACATAAACGACCATCTTGAGGTGACTCAGCAAGTGTCAACCATGACCAAACCAGGCCCAAACCCACTGACGGACTTTTTCCAGAATTTGTTTGGGGGGAGTGGGGTTCCATCCTAATGAACATCCTGATTGCCATTTATGTGGGATTACTCCTATTAAGATAGAAACAACTCTGATCCAAAACAATACCAAAACAGCAAAATCTTCAGAAGTCAGGAATCGAAAAACAGGAACCAAAGTCAAATCCAAAAGCAAATTCTTTATTCTCCAGCGCCTCGGTGTAACCACCTTTCAAGAGTATACATTCTCACTGAAAGAATGGATATATATATATATATATATATATATATATATATATATATATATATATATGCACTCATAGCAATTAATTAAGCAATTAATTAAACAATTATGTTCAAAAAAGTTTTAAAGCAGACACCTCCAGTTTATTTGATTATTCAACATTTCAACAGGGATAGAAACGCCTGAGAAGTTATGAGCAAGAAGATGTCTCTGTTCAGAAATTCAATCAACCTGACAATTTTCGTCAGAATCGGAGTTATGGACAACAATATAACAGCAAGAAATTTAAACAGTAATGACTTTAATGATAAAAATATTGTTCTTAATTTATCTGGTTGTGATTTGTCTGATGAACAGTTTGCTGTGTTAAGTTTAGGTTTAAAGTTTATACCTACTGTTTTTCCTAAAGAATATTTGATACAGCAAGATATCTTTAAATTTTTTAGGAAAATACATTTGAAAGTTCATTTTAGCAGGGACCAAGGATGTTCTAATTCTGCACATGGAGGTTTTTCTTCATGTGAATCTGAGGATAGTTTTTATTCATGTGATGAATGTATAAGTAATGATGATGTGCAATTTCCTATTGTTGGCAATGCAATAGATATGTCTTATGTAGCTTCTTCTAACAAATTTATTCCGCCTTTTATTAATCAGAGAGCTATTCATTATGGCTCTATGATTAAATTTGAATGTGAGAATATATGTAGAAATATGAAATTGAATAGATGTAATAGTTTATATAACTTAACTTATAAAGAATGGAGTGCTTTAAAAGAATTATGTGACAGGAAGGATATTATTATCAAACCTTCCGATAAGGGAAACAAAATTGTTATAATGAGTGTTGTGCAATATTTTGAGATGTGTATGAATCATTTGCAGGATGAAACAACATATGAAAGAAGCAATATGATTCATTATCAAAAGGCTGTTACAAAATTTAAACACATGTTGGACAGGGGAGTCAGGCTGGGTTTTTTTACAGAAAAGGATGTGAGAAATAGGTTAGACAATGATAGAAAGGACCTATCTGTATTCTTTTGTTTACCAAAAATACATAAGAACTTACATAACCCCCCAGGTCGACCCATTATTTCAGCCTGCAACTATTTCCTACATAACACTGGTTTGATTTTACATAGAATAGTTTTACCATATGTAGTTAAATCTCCAGTTTACATCAAAGATAGTATGGAATTTTTAAACAAAATATCCTCTATTTCTTGGAACAACAAAATGTATTGGTTAGTTATGGATGTTAAAAGTCTATATACCTCTATTAGACATGATGATGGCCTCAATGCAGTGAGATCTTCTTTAAAAGACAACCCTTCTGTTGATTGCATAGTAGATTTGTTGGATTTCTGTTTAAAGAATAATTATTTTATTTTTAATGATGTTTTGTATCGGCAGAAACAAGGTACAGCAATGGGGGCAGCTTTTGCCCCCATGTATGCCAATTTGTTTATGAATTTTTTTGAAAGGAAATTTCTATTTGAGTTAAATTTTATGAAATGTAATGTGTTATTTTATTTTCGTTACATAGATGACTTGATTTTTATTTGTGATGGTGGTTTTGATTCAGTTAATGAATTTGTGACAGACTTACATGGTAACCCATTTGGGTTAGAATTTGATGGAATACAGAAGGGAAACAAAGTAATATTCTTGGATCTTGTTTGGAGGGTACAGAACATGGTAAAATTATATCAAATATACATAGGAAGTTTATAGATGGTAATCAATACCTTCATGCATCTAGTTGCCATCCTGTACATACTTTGGAAGCTCTCCCTTATGGGGAATTGGCAAGGGTATCTAGATTATGCAACACACAAGAAAATCTACAAAGGGAATGGGACATCACATATAATATGTTTTTGAAAAGAGGGTACAGTGTGAATATTTTAGAAAATGCCCTTATGAAGGTAAAAAAGGAGAATAATATGGTAAGGAATAAATGTAATAAGGGTGAATATCACCATTATAAGAAATATCATCTGGCAACCAGTGATAAAACTTGTAAGGATATTTATTTTGTCTCTACATATAATGTAAAAAGTGGAGACATAAAGGATGTAGTGGAACATTTTTGGAAATTTTTAGTGAAAGACAAGGTGTTGATGCACATTTTGCCACAAAAACCTTTATTCTCCTATAAAAGGGGAAGAAATTTGAAAGATATGGTGGTACATGATAAATTTGTAATGCCAAAATTTTGTTTACCAAGACCACTAAGTGAATTTGGTACAAGATGTTGCAGTAGATGCAGTGTTTGTAGGAATATAGTTAGAACATTTAATTATATTAACAACATTAGGTTTACAGTAAGAGATAGTTTTACCTGTAGAAGTAAGGGAGTTGTGTATGCTTTACACTGTCCCTGTGGATTATATTATATAGGTGAAACTAAAAGAGAGTTTCGTATTAGGTTAGTTGAGCACATTAGAGACATAAGACATAGAAGGGAAAATAAATTTATTGCCACACATTTTAGTGTTTATCATAATAGTGATGCTTCATTTTTAACAGGAACAGTTTTAGAAAGTGTGAAATGTCTTTGTAATGATGAAAATGCTTTGAAATATAATTTACAATATAAGGAAAGTATTTTTATTTTGAAATACAATACAATGACACCTTGTGGACTGAATAATGAAATAAACTGGAGGTGTCTGCTTTAAAACTTTTTGAACATAATTGTTTAATTAATTGCTTAATTAATTGCTATGAGTGTATATATATATATATATATATATATATATATATATATATATATATATATATATATATCCATTCTTTCAGTGAGAATGTATACTCTTGAAAGGTGGTTACACCGAGGCGCTGGAGAATAAAGAATTTGCTTTTGGATTTGACTTTGGTTCCTGTTTTTCGATTCCTGACTTCTGAAGATTTTGCTGTTTTGGTATTGTTTTGGATCAGAGTTGTTTCTATCTGAAGGTGTGTGGAGTGGAGTTTGTGTAATTACTCCTATTAAGAGCATGCATCTGTTGTGGTATTCCCTGCATGAAAAAGTTAATCAAAGATTTTATAGACATGTCAGTTTCTGAGACTTTGTATCAAAGTACTGAAATTGAAGAATTGTTGAAAAGTGAAATGCTTTCATAAGTCTAAACTAAATGACTCTCTTAACTGCAAATCTTAAATGGAAGAGGTTAGGAGAAGAAGCAAACCGTTTATGTTTTTGAAAAATAGAATAAAAAGTATTAACAGGGGGGAAATGTCAGAAAAATATGCATTTATGTATGTGTTTAGTGCTTATTAGAAGCTAAAAGGGTTAACACATTTCATTCTATTTCATATACAGCTTGATTCTATATGAAATTATAAGATGCTTTTTCAAACTGCAGTATGCTTTCTGAAATTGCAAGATGCACCCTGACCTAGTATTTGCTAGCACAGCAAAATTCATGTTATGCCTTTTTGAAATGTACTGAGAAGCAGGTGATTATCTGCTAGGTCAAGAAAATGAATGAATAGTGAATGAATAGAACAATACTGTTTTCTATAATATGATTGAATATGAACAATCAGCCTTGTTCGTGTTATGAGAACATGCACAGCTGCAGAAAAGAAGAGATACATCAAACAAAGACTGCTTGAAGAATCTGTACTTGCTTTGTGCTCAAATTAGCCATAGTACCTTGAATGGTAACATAACATAGTGGGAAGTTGTATCTAACCAGTGGTCATCAAGGCCACATTGTTTTTCTTAGGAAGTTTTTCATAAAATTGATAGTGCAAGCAGAAAATCATGGACAAACAGCTGCTACGAAGTAATGATGTTAGAACTTGTGATCTGTTACGTCAGCTTGGTAGGCAATGTCTTGTTAGAAAATGTATAAAGATGGACTTACTTCCTGATTTTAATTAGACAAACTCTGTATTAGCATGTTTTTGTCTCCTTGCTGCAAGATTAAAGTGCCTTAACCTGAACCTGCCGTGTATTGATCTTTTTGAAATTTAATTTTTCCTTTGACACCTATCCCTACTGTATTCAAAATTAGTCACCCTCCTCCTCCACTCTGGAGATATACACCCTAATCCAGAGCCTTCACTTAACTCCACATCCAAACCAAACTCACATAGTTCTCCCCTCCCCCACAAATCTCTTCTCCTTGCTACACTTAATGCCAGGAGCCTTTGTAATAAAATACCTGCCTTTCATGCCTGGATATCCCACAACAAACTTGATATTCTCTCTGTCATAGAAACCTGGTTAAAGCCACATATAAAAGATACTGAAATAACACCCCCAAACTATAAACTCATAAGAAGTGACAGATCCCAAAAGAAAGGTGGAGGAGTAGCCTTACTCTTCTCCTCCTACTTAACAGTGGCACCCTATACTAAGCCCATACCCTCATTTGACACTGCTGAGCTAACCCTTCTCAAAGTTAACAACAACAAATCTTTATGCATTGCCTCCCTGTACATACCACCTGGTAGCAACATCCCTATTCTGGAAGATATTCTTGCCTGGTTTACCTCCAATATAAATAATGAGACAATAATCCTAGGTGATGTCAACATTAACTGATCTTCCATTGATTCATCAACCCCCTACTCAAAGTATTAACCTATTTCAATTCACTCAGCTAATCCAAACTCCTACTAGACAAAATAAAGATTACACCACAGGTAGCATCCTTGACTGGATACTAGTCTCCCACCCAACCCGAATTTCTGATAGTGGCACTCTCCCCAACTCCCTTAGTGACCATCTCCCTGCCTACATATACCATTCCCCTTCCCCCCACCTCCTTAAGCACAAACACATTACAACCCATAATATGCAAAATTTCAACTCCCAAATCTTCTCTAATGCCTTACAGCAGATAAACTGGAACCCTCTAAAGTACCTTCCTTTAGATGCCGCTGTATCACACTTCACTACAGTTTTTACTGATCTACAAAATAGTTTTGCCCCCTGCAGAACCAAATGACTCAAATCCAAAATGGCCCCCTGGCTAACCAAAGACACTAAACTCTTTATGCATCTCTGAGACAAAACCTGGAAATACTATCAAAAATTCAAAACTCCCAACGCTCTTGCCGAATATAAGCAACTCTGAAATCAAGTAAAAAAACAAATACCCATCAACCGTAAATCCTACAATCTTAAACTTCAAAATAACCATAAAACCAACCCAAAAAAGTTTTGGAATAGCATTGCATCAATACTATCTCCAGGCAAACAGGAGAACCCCTGCCCTGACCCTGACCCACCTGACCTCCACCTAGCCACCCAATTCAATTCCTTTTTCACTGACTCCATAGGCAAACTCACCTCATCTTTCCCTAATAATATCCCCCCAACGTATCTGAAACCAAGGATTTAACCTCCAATAACTCTCTGCCCCCCTCTTTCACTCTCAAATCCATTCCTACCAACCCTATAAAAAAGCTCCTACTAAAGTTAAAACCTTGTTCTAATGCCCCAGATGACATTCCATCCAACTTCCTCAAGCTAGCTGCTGATGGCATAGCCCTTCCCATCAGCATCCTAATAAACTGCTCCATCCAGGAATCCTACGTACCACACATCTGGAAAAAAGCCTTCATCATCCCCCTCCACAAAGGAGGTCACAGCTTTTCTATCTCCAACTTTCACCCTATTGCTGTCCTGTCCCCTATCTCCAAGATACTCGAAAAATATATTCACCTGCAACTTTTACCCTACCTCCTTGACAACCAACTACTGTCTCCTACACAACATGGGTTTAGACCAGGTAATAGCACCACCACTGCCCTCCTTTCCTTCGTTGAAATCATCAACTCTGCCTGCGACTCTGGTAACATAGTTTCTACCCTCCTCCTAGACTTATCCAAGGCCTTCAATACTGTCTCCCATCAACTCCTGCTTTCTAAACTCTCTCATCTTAATCTTTCCTCTTCTTCTATCAAATGGTTCACCAGCTATCTTTCAGCCAGGGAACAAGCTGTAAAATTGAACTACTGTACTTCCACTTTCCTTTACACCCCAACAGGAGTACCTCAAGGCTCCATACTGGGTCCCTTACTATTTAATATTTTTATCAATGATTTCCACCAAAAGATCACCAGTGCTAAACTCGTGCAATACACAGATGACTCCACTAGCATCTGCTGTGCTAAAACTCTACCCATATTAACAAACCTTACTCTAGAGGCCTTCTCTTCCACTGAGTCCTGGATGCTTGACAACCATCTAGCCCTTAATGCCGCCAAATCCAAAATAATGATTTTTACTCCTTCTAGACATACTGCTGTTGACAAAGAATCCTTCTCTATACTCAGTCTAAACAAAACATCTGGTGAAATAGTTCCCCATGCAAAACTTCTGTGCATCCTTATTGATGACCAGCTAAAGTTTGAGGTCCACCTACAAACCAATATAAAAAAAAAACATCAAAAACTTGGAATGCTTTATCGACACAGACGCTACCTCTCTCTTTCATCCAGACAACTCCTATCTTCTATCTACCTTATCCCTCCCATTTGTATGGAGCACCACTACTCAGTAATTTCCAATCAACCCTGAAATCAAAACTATCCTCATGCTATAATAAAATTTCTAAGTTTGCCACAGGATCCAAATCCTCCACTCATCATTGTAACTCCCTCCATGCACTAAACTGGTTGGAACTCCCAGGCTATCTAACTTTCATTCAACTAACAGTAGCACACAAGCTCATTTTTAACCCCTCTAGCTGTCCATCACTCTCCTCTTCCTTAAAACTTCACCAGCCACACAGAACACTTAGATCCACAAATCAAAACCTCTTGGAACTTTACAAACCTTTACATTCACCAGGGCAACTCTTACTATCATTCCCCCTTGCTAGATTATGAAACTCTCTTCCCCCTCACATTAGAACTAGCCAGAATCTCCCTTCCTTTAAAACCTTACTCCACTCTCATCTCTTCTCTCTCTGGGAATGCTCCTGCACTCATCCTACCTGAATCCTGACACATATCTCTTTCGTATCCTACTCTAAACTCTACCTTTGCTTAAATTATTTTGTCTACAATTATGATGTACTAAATAAGCATTAATTTGTTTGTTCTTGTAAATATCTATAAGTGTTTGACTTAGTTCTTATATTTAAATTGTTTTCAGTTAATTTGTTTCTCTTATATGCTGTACTAGTTATTATATTATATTGTACTAGTATTTCTGTCTGGAGCTTTTCTCCTCGGGCCTCCATTGAAAATGGGCTACCTTGGCCCAATGGACTTTCCCGGTTAACAAACTGAAATAAATAAATAAATAATGGACTTAGTAATGAATCTAAATGCTGAAAAGCATATTCATGCAGAAAAGGTAGTGGTAAAAAGTCAGTATGCTTTAAAACTGAAAGACATCTGGGAGCTCATTTTCCTGACAAACCCAGGCTTCACATTCACTGCTCTAAGCACCAAAACAGCAGACTAGATTATTTCCTTTGATTGCAATAACTAGTAGACAAAGTTAGTAGCCTAGAGGTTGTCTCATGTCCCTTTACTGGGTGTGGGGTAAGTTTCACTCAACTAGAGTAGTCTAAAGGTTAAAACAGCCCGAGCATGGCCATGGAGACTGGGGCCACTGATACTGACAGATCCATGCACTAGATCCTTTGTTTGGTAAGAAATGACTGTTTTATAAGGCATAAGTCTCTTCACTCAATACCCATCTTCACATGGTAAGAATCCTTCAAACTTAACATGAAGGATATCTGTATGGCTGCAAAAGCCAAATTACTAGGAGCAATAGATAATCATATTAATATTTTAAAGGCACATGTGCAGCAAGAATGTAACCTCTTAAAGCAATGATAATTGAATGATGTATAAGTAACCCAGTGATATAAGCAGTTACAAATGCAACCGAATGAAGCTCTGAGAGAAGTATCATAGCTCTACCTTAAAAGGGCCATCTTGCAGGAATGAGCATTTGCTTACAGATTAAGACAAAGGAAGACACAAGTTAGAATAGAATGTATACAAATTTCTGCAAGTGAATGAGTAACTGACCCTTGTTTAACAAATGAGTAATTTGCCTTTTTCTGTCAATAGTTTTACAAGTCTGGTAATGACTCTAAAGCTCTCTGAAAGCTATGCAAATCTTCTCTGTCCACAAGTTAAAAGAGCCCATAATGCCATGCTGGATGGGAAACTACAGAATGAGAAATCTGGGCAGCTATCAACCGCTCTCTGTCAGGGAAGGCTCATGGTACTGATGAATTAAAAGGCATTCTGTACAAACTCCTCAGAGATCAGCTGACCCCAATCTTAGCCAATCTATTTAATACCATTAGGAAGGTCGGATGCGTGTCAGTGTCAATTAAAGAATCAAGAAGAGTAGTTCTCCAAAAACCAGACAAGAATTCAACCAAAGTGGGTAATTACAGGCCAATTTCTCCTATCAACACAGAAATAAAGATACATGTTTGGATACTAGTCAGTAGGCTGAATACTGTTCTACATATTTTGGTCCACAGAAGACAAGCAGATTTTGTTAAACAAAGATTTAGTGTTGATCACCTCCATACCCTATCCAGCTATTTCCAAGTGGTCAAAAGATGTAAAGAACCAGCTGTTATCCTCCTGATGGATTTTGAGAATGCATTTGATTCCATTTAATGGGACTACATATGAAGATCCATGCAAAAATTCGGCTTTTCACTGGACTTCATCTTCACCTTATGGTAACCATGTGAAATGTCGGGACGTGCTAGAGCAAGTCCCAAAATATGGAGACTGAATAGCAAAAAAATCAGACTTATATATAGTAAATCCAAGATGCCATTTTTCTGAATATTCCCTTTTTTCTAAGGTATGGTGATCTTGGAGTTGATATATATAAGCTTGGGCAGTGGGAGGGTGCACACGGCTTGCCCCCCAGCAAAAAGAAGTTCAAAGGAGAAGAGCGATTTTTGAGATTTGCTCTTCTCCTGTGTTTTCAGTATTTTGGGGGGATTGTCGGCATTCAGCATCTTGAGTATCAAAATTTCAATAGGGAGCCATGCCTTATACCAATCCCCCTTTGCAAGGGTACTAAAAGGCTAGTCTATCTCCCATCAGTTCTACTTAAGAAGGGAGAACCATACAGGTATTACAGGTATGCCTTCTATCCCCATCCTTCTTCCTATTAACTATTGACCCATTGGTTCTTTTGGTCTGAGCACACACAACTGTCAGGGATGTGAATTAATGGGCCTTAAATCCTGTCTATTTTCATTTGCAGATAACTGCATGCTGCTATCTGAAAACCCAGAAAAGGATATTTCATTTTACCTAGATATTCTGCTAGTATTTTTATAACCCTGGCTTAAAAGAACAACTCTAGCATCAACAGAATGTTTGGAGGGAAAGATATATCTTACAGAGGATACCACTGCTCGGGAGCAGACTCCCTGTCCACATAAAACAAAGTTTATCCCTGTTCATCTTCAAGCACAAATTAGATATATGGATAAGAAACAGAAACTTTACCCCAGGACTGCCCCCGTACTACTAATGGACAGAGGCAGCTCCTAAATGATTCATCCATTGCATGCGTCCCTTCAAATTGCCTATGGTATAATCCCAGTTATTCTCATTAGGGGTATTACGGGTAATATAGAATTATCAACCATGGTATGGGTAAGGCAAACTTATAACCAAATGGGATAGGTTATTTTGAACCCAAAAAGAGAAATTGGCTGGGCTTAAAGTGGCCCACAAGGGAAGCTAGTTTTGTACTTACCTATGAACCTAAAACTAAATTTAGCTAAAAGTGAACTGTTTATGGAACTTAACAGAATGAATTGGCTATCTCAGATGAATTGGTGCAACCCCCCCCCCTCAATTATTTGGGTGTATACTTGCACAGTGACCACTTAGAGGTTGTAAACCTGAACCTAAAGGTGCAATGGGAAGACAAATACCTAACAGTTCATTCATAAAAAAATGACTCATGCTCATCTTGTGGGGCCAAATATCAGCTTTCTAAATGATGTTCTGCCAAAAGCTCCTTTACTTGTTGAGGCATCTTCATACCCCACCACTAACAAATTGTTTACAAATTGAGAAACTTAAAGACCCAGTTTGTCTGAAGTGACAAAAACACAGACTTCCAATGGCAGCACTATTACTCCCCTGAAGATGTGGGAGAGTGGGGCTGTTTGTTGGATATCTGTCATCTAGCAAAAGTAACAGCAATTCACCCATACTTCAACCCACCAGCAACAGATGTCCCAATATGGGTGACCGTAAAAGCTTGACTTTTGGTTACTTCAACATACAGAGTCCTCTGCTGTTACAAGCTAGCCCTTTTGCTACATCCTTGGGGTTGGCTTACTCTAGACATAACTCATAATGCTTTAAAGAAACAATACAACATGCACCCCCATCTGGATCTTTGGCACTCAAAAGCCCCCTTTTGGGACAATCTGTAACTGAAGATAGTTGGAAAGTTAATGATATATATGCCATGGGAAATTAAGGGGATAAATACATTAGATCAATTGATGGAAAATAGCACTGTAAACACACAAATCTTTACTTCATTTGCTCACTTGCAAGACCTTTATCAACTTCTGTCCACTGATTTTTGGGGATAGTTGCAACTGAGGCTTTATTCCACTCACTTTACCATACTTCTCTCACATGTGGGTGGATCACTCCACAACAGAAATTAGGAGAACTCCCTGGCATCAGAATATGTACCCCACACCCCCCCCCACCCCTGTGAGAGTTTCTGACATGTACCCAGTGCTCTCACAACTACTTATAAATAAAACATCGCATATGGTAACAGGTCATGTATTCAGGGCAAGATCTTAGTAATATACCCAGATAAACAATATATACTTTGAAATTTAGTAGTGATGACTCCCAGGCTCCTAACCCACTGACTAAACCACATATTTAAATGGTACTGGCCCCCAGCCAAATTACATGACTCAAGTTTTAGCCAAATGGGGTTTTACTTGACTTGCCCACTTAACTTATAAAATAAATTCCTTAAGTTTTGGATATGAAAACACATTCAGCCACTATGAATACATATAGCTTGAGAAGTCTCTGAGATCCTGCAAGTTAAGCTATAGGCAACCCCTTCTGTATGGATTCTAGATGAATTGGTACTGACATACCTTGACTAATATACAAAAACTTTAGCATATCCAGCTTTCTGTTACAGTACAGATATAAATAGCTTCTGAAAGGAAACGTCCCCTCTTCCTTGTCAGTGCACCATCTTCACGTTTTTATGTTGAAGTATGTAAACATAATGAAGAATGAGTATTTCTCAATAACCCTCCATGAGTAAGTTACATTTATCCTTATAGATATGTCAAGCAAGCAATTAAATCACAGCTCTTGAGTCTGTTAATTAATTCCTAGAATAAATTAGATTATTTTGTATACTTATTTTCTCAGGAATGTAGAAGTAAATCCCACTGTTATATGAAATTGTTTAATGTTTTCCATGTAATTGTTCATGTGCTTTTTCTCTCTTTTATAATTGCTAATCTTACAACACTTATTTTTGCTTACTGCAATGATATTATCAAGTAATGTTTCAGATAACGGCTTCATTTATCCATTTCTTGTTAAATATTGGTGATAAAAAATGTATATTTTTGTTACAGCAGGCTAGAAGGAGGGTAATGCATTTGCAGTTTAGAGTTTTCCTTTTTTATTTATTTCCTGTGATGTTTTGTATCTGCATTAGCTTTCAAAATAAAGCAATGCAAAAATGTTATTAGAAAAATAAATAGTGAGATGGAAACTGAGTACACAAACATGATGACAGAATGTAACCTTTTAACACCTTGTGATCTTAATCTTTTGTACTAAATGATATTTAGTAGACCACTGCCATTTTATGTTATTTTAAATGTTATGATATATGAGGAAAGAATGATTAACTAGATCACTGATTTTTACTGTTAAGGTAATTAGGCATAGTCATGTAAGGGTATGCGCCCAGTTACTTTTCAAACGTATATTATCTAGAGCCATTGTTCCCCTTATTTAGCCAATCATATAATATAACATGCCATTTGTTAAGTAGGCATCCAGTTAATCTGGTTTGAAACTCCCCATTAGTTTCTAATCAAAATAATCAAACGTTTAAGTTTCCTTAGTTATCCAGACAGACCAAAAACCCATTTATTTTTCTATCAAACAAAGAATCCTGTGTGAAATCTCTGCTTTGCCTTCAGGGTGATGAAAGACCTCTAGCTTTCTAGACCTTCTCCACCTCAGAATTACTGGTAATGCTAAAAATACTCACACCAAAGTTCTCAGATTATGTCATAATAGAACTAGGACTTCTTTGAGGGACAGGTTCATTATTGACAATATTCCCTATCTGTGGAATAACATTTACTTGGATATTAAATGGTATAAACTTCCAATTCATGTGAAAGGGGGCAACATTTTGACATCCTTTAAGTGATTTGAGTGAAGTGATTGTTGATGTTCACATAAAGTTACCCTGTGGATTAGCATCATGACCCTTATCAATAACGGAGATGACTCTACCAGCTATCTTCCCTAGAGTGAGTCTCTAAGCCTTGTATGATCATTTAAACCAGTGCTTGCTACTAACCTATGAACCTGTGAAACTATAAATCTATGTCTAATGCCCAGTGACTACAATTACTCAGTCAGCTTAATGTCTTTTTGAACTAGAGACTCATGTTGTCGACCTCTAGTAATGTTATCAACCACTAAATGTGGAAGGATATTCATTCCCGACATAGTAAAAGCTATTAGACTTCTTAATTTGTCAATCAATAAAATATTTAGAAAATATTTGTAGCATAGTGGTTTGAAGCCTTAATTACAACCAATTTAACTTGGATTCAGTCCACCAGAATTAAGGACAAAGCAAATAATTATTAGGAGAAAAAGTATCTAAAATCATGGAAACTTACAAATACTGGCACTTTTGACTAAGAATGTCTTAAAAAGTGACTGATTTTTGGAAGGATTTCAGCCAAATTAGGAGTGGTGCTGCAAATTATGGATAGTTGAAATGTGGTATAAAAAGTGCAGGCAGGGGAGGGAGATAAAATATGAGGTGAAGCTTTCTCATGCTTCCTGGAGGAAAAAGACTGGAGTCATGTTTCCAGGGATATGCACTCTGTGTACAATCCCAGAGGAGACTGAAGATGGATGGAGGTAACTAGCTTCAAGGAAATGGACTATGGTCATAGCATCACTCTATGAAGTGGGCAACATGCCCTTGCACTACTCAATCACATACCAATCCCATAGCACATTGCAGGCATGCCCACGAGAACAGTCGGCTGCATAGCAACAATTCCTTGCTGGCCTGTAAAGCTGTACTGGGTGTTAAACCTAGTGCAGGATGGAGTCAAGATTTAGGGACAGCAGTCAAGGTCCATAGTGATTACTGTCTGAGTCTCATTTGCTCAGGATCAGTAAACAGAGTCTGTGGACAAAGTGTAGTAAGTCCAAATTGTTCATATATAGTGTTATGCAGAGTAAATCTCAAGGCCACAGAGTAGCAAAACTGTATAAGTACGAACAACAGGCAGCCTTCTAAAAATCTCTCTGCAGTTAAATGCAAACTGCCACAAATTATGCACATTGTTAAATAAGCACTGCATTTAAAAACACAAGCAACTTAAATAATAATGAACATTTAAATAGCTGGCACAACTATAAAATGAGACAGACAGTGCACAAAACACAACTATCCACATTTTAAATTACTACAATGCATTAATTTTTAAAGGCACTGTAATATGTAATTGTATGGATGTTTTCAGAAGATTATTTCTATTTTATGTTTTTATGTTGTGTATTGCTATTTCTATTTTATGTTTATATGTTGTGCATTGCCTCATAAAGTATTCCACATATTGGCTTGTTATTTGTATAGATTAACATAATAAAAAATTCAGACCTTCTTGAACTTATAAATACCAAGCATTACATATCTGATTTCCCACAAAAATACATAGTTCTTATTTACAATAGTGTGGCAATAGCTCAATGCAGGATGCTCTATGAATCAGACTTACATACTTGCCTTAGTAACCATTGCATTTATGCCTGAATACAGTTTCTGCAAGTGATAAATACAGTTTCATTCTATACTGTACTAATAGTCTGACTTTAATTCTTACCTAGGGTCAAGATCTGCCATTCCAACTTAAATCACAACAGAAGTGGCTTGAATTTGCAATCTCCTTACTCATACTTACAACAGATTTGCACATTTTGAAATAATCAGATGCTACCCAAAAATATGTTCTATATTCCCAGCTAGCCCTATACTTACTTGTGACCATGATGGGAAATGCATAGACTACTCAGCAGCAATACTTATAACAACAAAGCAGCAACATTAGACATAACCATACCGTCTGGAACGTCCTGCTTAGCATGCATAATCCTGTTCTTTGATTTCTGAAATCAGGATGGCATGGAAAATAGCACATCAGTAGACTTGCCAAACACCACTGACTGTAACACACGCAGAACAGCTAAAGGGCAAACTATTCAGCTGGGGAAGTCTGGGAAAGACATCTAAAATTTTCCTGTGTTCAGCTTGGTTTCAACTATATTTACTGTGTTTCATTCCAATAATGATAACAGAATTAAGTTATAGCAGTACCTGTGCTATTGAACCTTATAATATGCAGACACATCTACACGTGTGCACACACTGTCTCTCACAAATGCACCTATAAATACACACATATGAGAACACGTGCACATACATGTGCACAAACATGCACCCATGCACTTTTTAACCTTTAAGTTTGTCAGTTTTTTCCACTCTTCAGACAAATGGTACCCAGTTCAAACATGCAGATTAACCTGTAGCTTTAATGACACATAATATTTATGATGCACTCTTCATGCCTGGGATCTGAACTTTTGAGTGTACTGTCATTTTTTTATGCATTTTATTATACTCAGCTAGGATTGCTTGTTTGTGGGTTTCAGTAAAGGATATTCCATTTTTAACTCAACCTTGGACTACGTACTATTTTTATTTGATAATTTTGTAGCACATATTTTACAGTTATGATTTTTATTAAGTGAACTAAGTGCATAACATAATCTAGGAAGTGAACATCACACCCTTCACACTGCAAAGTTTCTTCTTGGTTTGTGTGATGCTCATGCCCTAGCCCAGCTATCAAGGAGCCTCAATCCTCATCACTAACACCAGTGATGGGCGTCTCATATAGGAGAAAAGGATAACAAATACACACAGTAAAGTGCAATTTCCCTTAAGAGCACACAGAGATCACAGTCAGTCCAGGGCTGGTCACTCCCTTGCTCTCCACGTCCCCAATAGGACTCCCCACTGGCACAGCTATAGGGTCCAGATCTCGGCCTAGTGGGTAAGATAAAATCTCCAGTACCCTTTCTGTCCAACCAGTGCTTCATGTCCCTGCCCAAGTAGCTGACACACACAAACTTTGAGATAAGAATTTATACAACCACACAGACACTCCTGGGGAAGGCTAGCACAGGTTCTCCAGCTGTGCCCTTTTTTCCTAGACTATACGGTAGTACCACTTGCCACCACCCACTAATATCTCTCAGCTACTCAGATGCCCTTCAAAGGGTGTCCAATTATTACTGTGCAATATTATTATCCAATTGGTAGTATAGCTAAACAGTCAAGGTTTATTAGAGTGATGTGGTACGTAATCACTATAAATATGCAACGTATTCTAGAGCTTAAATTACCTCTACACAAAACAGCCACAGTTGAAAGGTTTTAAAATATTTAATAATAAATAATAAAAACACAAGACAATACTTCTTACTACACAGTGCTAGTCAAGAGTTCAGAGATCACAGAGAAATATTTAAAATAATTCAGTAGTACAGTTCTGACATCACAGAAAAACACAGTCTATTTTTTTTAGTTTCTAGCTATTTCTAAAAGGAAACAAAAGTCTACGATAACTTACATAAGAAAACAGGTGGAGTGCTGATGAGTTGGATGGTCAAGACAAAAATGTTTAATCCTCTCTGGTTCTCTCTGTTTAAATTGAAATTGCAGTTCTGATTCATATTACATCATTCTTCACACTTTCCTGGGTTCCCAGGCTAACAGAAACTGCATTTACATTTTTAACATCTCCTTGTGTTATTTTGCAGCTGGTTAGGCAGCAGAGCAATAAAAATACATTTGCATGTTTAAATCTAGCAATTTAACTCTTGGTTAAAACAAGAGAAAGAATGTCTTCATCTAGACGGGCTGGAGCCGACTTTTGATCAAAGGGTCACACCATGCTTTTACTTGGTCAGTAAAGAGCACTGTTGTGACATTTTTTGCAGTTCCATATCTAACAGCAGTTTTTTTTTCCATTTAGGTCAACAAGCCTGTGCCTTACATTAATATTTACAAATGATAGAATTATCTATAAAATTCTATCTGGCTAGGCTGGCAGCCTTCACAGTTTGTTTCTAAAATTGCATATAAAGTCTTACATAACTTTATGATTCTGAAAGAATATGTCTTGTCGTCTGCAGCTTTTTAAACTTTTTCTTCCTTTAGTCTGTGTGACATCACACTGGTGACTTGAAAGTTTGTAAAGATGATAAAGTGTGTAGCTGTTAAGTGTATAAGGAACACTGCTGAAGTTTGTAGATTTTCTGAAATAGTGCTGGTCTGTTGAACTTGTTTGGGGCTTTATCTGAAGTAAATTCTGGTGGTCTGCCATTTGTCTAACAGCTGCAGTTGTCATATATAGAATGACATTGCCTGCTCTGGCTGTTTTCTGTATAAAGTTTATTACTGAAAGGTTTGCTGTGTAAGGAGAAAAGTAGTGCTGTTGATTGTGGCCTTATTCTGCATGGAGTTTGCAGTCTCCCATCTGGAAAAACACTAATGTGCTAGCTGAAAAGTCTGTTATGAAGCTATTGTTGTAGTTACTGCTAGACTGGAAAAAATGTCACTGTAAATACAGCTGTCTCTGTTGAAGTTCTGAAGAAGTGTTGCGAATGAACACTGGTACCCGTAGTCTGATTGCTGATAAGGGTGCTTTGAATAAAGCACTGTTATTCTGTAGATTGCTCTATAGAACACATGTAGTCTGACTGCTGATGCAAGGTTGCTATGGGATTTTGTGACTTACTTTTACTCCCCCTCCCCCCATTTATAGTAGCTCGCCATTGTAAGAATTGATAAAATTGTAGTCTTAACTGAAAACAGCTGGAATGAGACTGGAATGAAAGGCTTCATCTGTTAAGACTGCACACACTGTAGTTCAGTTAATAATGCTATATTAGATGTTCCCAGTATCCAAATACTGTCTTTATTAACAGTGTTGATAAACAATAACAGTCTGTAGAAATTCTGGAATACTCGATAACAATAACAGTGCTGATAAATATATCCAAAGTTGCATGTATATTCTGATTCTCCTGAATAATATTACCTGAAACAGAAGTTTCATCCTGAATAATATGGCTATTTGACCCGTCTTCTGTACTCAGGCTTGAGTTTCTGTACTGTAGAGATACTTTTATATATCAGTCCAAAAGCTAACTTCCATTCTAAGATGCTGTATATTTGATCTTTTCTGTATGTCAGTCCAAACTAACTAAATTCCTGACTTCACTGACAGTGTCTGAAGTATATTAAAAAAAACTGTAATGTTTTACATGCCTGTTTAGCCTTGGCTTCCCTTTCATGTGCCTTATCTAGCATTACATGTGTGTTTTCCTTGAGAAAGGTGCATTCTGTATTTCTATATTTCTGCATATCTCATGCTTAGTCACCAAGATAAGACTGTCTTTTCTAATGAACTGTCTTTCCCTGAAATTGAATGCATAAGTATGAACACGTCTGACTCTATTTTCGGACCTATTATTTTACCTTAATGAACTATAGTGAGTTCACTAAGAATACCCTCGCTCTAGCAATACCCATAACAAGATTTGCATAAGCAGGGGCAAAACTTGTTCCCATCACAGCACCATACTTTTGCAAATAGAACTGTTTATTAAAAATAAAAAAATTATATATCCAACAAAATTCCACCAACTCTTTGGGTGAATCTCCCAAAAATGTATTTGAAGACTACATACCCTATTGATGGGTAATGCTGGTGTCTAAGCTATTAACACCTACTGTCATCCAATAGTATTTATGGGATCAAAAATGTTATAATTTGATAACAAATCCATTATACTGCTAATATAGGAAGGTAAATAACAAAAGGTAAGAGAAAGTCAGTCATTAACATCTTTTCCAGTCTTCTCCATAAAACCCTCCAGAACCAGAGATGATAGGTTTCCCTGATGGTCTGTCTACATCCTTATATATTTCAGGGACACAGTAGAATGTAGGTAATTTGGCATGGGTTAAGTCAAGTAAACATTTTCCATTTTTATGTGCCAAAAATATCCTAACACTTTTGTTCACAATATCAGTCAAGTGGCTATATACAGTATTATAATCATTCCTAATAATCTTTTCATAATCATCCATATTATTCAAATGTTCATAGCGCATCTCTTCATATTTTGCAGGGTTCTTCAAAACTATATTTTGTCCTTTATCATTTGGCTTGAGTATTCAATTTTTATTAAACTGTAACATTTTAAGAGCAGCCCATTTTTCTTTCAACATATTAAAATCATTGACATGAATTTTATTAAAGCCACACAAAATAACATATATAATAACATTTAACATACTAAAATAAATTTTAGCATTTTTTCAAGGGAAAATTAGAATCATTCTGCATGTTAACATTCAGGGGGTATAACTCTCATCTAATGCACACACTTCTAAATCAGAAAAATAAAAATAAAAATATCTGTAGAAACGTCAGAGTCCAAGTCTAGGCAAGAATAATTAACTTTAGGACATTCATTAAAAAAGTACCACAGCTGCAACTTATGCACAAACTTAAAAAATCAATTTTTACAATTTTTATTATGTGCCCTAGTTAAAGTTGTACGTAAAAAAAATAAGTCAATTTTATTTGATCTGCAGTTGTAAATCATCAAAAGGAATGCCTGATAAGTTCTAAACCTTGATTATCAAATCAGAATATCTGATATAGATATTCACAGAACACATCACTTGGTAGTGAAGTAATAACCTCCACAGGAAAATTAAAATGCACCTTTTTGTTACAATTAATTCCTGTAACATATTCTTGATTGTTGGTCAAACTGCTGTCCTTCTCCTGAATTGTGTCTCTTCTTTCCTGAGTGTCGCAGATGAAAATAATCCAACTCATCTGAAATATAAACTCTTGTGTGACCATGGTATGTATCTAAATGAGTTGAGCTGTATTTAGAGGAGGTAGATATATATGAATATGACCTATTGGTAGCCCATGAATATCTGAATGGCTTGTGATACTCAACCCTGATGGACATGTAGAGAGGCATGTTGCTTCTTACTAAACAGGGGTCAAATGCAGGGAAGACTCTGGTCCTGAGTGGGATCCTATCTTAACCCAGAATGATGCCTAAAGAAAAAAGATAAAATAATTGACAACAACAACTGGTTAAATAGTTGGTGTTATTCTAGGGTGGACCCAATATGCATTTGCCTGGGATTAGAGAATAGATAGGCCAACTTGATTCACCAAGAATGGACTGTAGTTCTTGTTTCATGGCATCTGCCATCCTCATAGTGCCTTTTTTTAGGCATAGCCTGGCTACTGTATATCCCAACATAGCAGATGACTATATTATGTTTGCCTTTCTGAATGCCAGAAGTATTAACTGCAAATTTCCACATCTTGAGACTTTCCTGCATCTTAAAAATATCCATGTTTGTTTTATAACTGAGGCGTAGTTTCATTGTAAGGATATTACTTCCTTCTTAACTGAGGTTAGCACTTACCATGCATTCAAGCCTGAAGAAAATTACAATAGAAGAAATAGGGGGAAGAACATTCTAGAGCTTGTCATTATCAACATAGCCAAATTCAGAAAAAAACTCTCTGCAAGTAGGACCCAGTGCAAAGCAGGAACAGATACAAGTAGACAAAATTGCCAGCACCAAATACAGTGAAAAGCATCAAATGAGGCTAGTAAGTTAAATACATAAGTATTTTATTTAAATATAATGAGCATCCCAGACCGGTTTCAGCCAACAGACTTTTCTCAGTGGGAATGAAAGTAGTAACAACTTTGAAGTGACACACACACACGTATATATATATATATATATATATATATATATATATATATATATATATATACATAAAACATGAATCATCCAATAGGATTTTTCCCACAGTGATCTTCCCAACATTTAAATTGTTTCCTGTGTGAAAAATAAAAAGAGAATGAAAAGTTATACAATAAAACCACATTGTTAATGTCTAAAGTAATTAGTAAAAGTATAAATAAAACACATAATATTATAAATGGTCATTCAAACCGGGTGAAAACAGAGCACCCAGTTTAATGATCCAATACTTCTCTTTTTTAGTGAGAATAGAATGCCATCCTTGTTTGTTGGATCTGTCACCAAGAATTCTGTCAATAATAGTGAACTGGAATCTGGTTGAGTTGTGTTATAAGCAGTGTCTATATAGGGCATTGGACTCTCTCTTGGTTCTTATGTCACTAAGGTGCTCAGACATATGTAATCGAAGTGGTCGTGATGTCTGTCCAACATAAAATGAACCACATGTACATGTTGCAAGGTACACCACCCAATCACTATTACAATTGCCAAAAAATTTTATATCAAAAATCCTATCAGTGTTTTTGCTAGTGAAATGTTTTGATGTAAAAATAAATGGACATGATGAACAATGACCACAGTGGTAGGTACCCCATAGTTTGTCACCTGTCATAGTTAGTTGGTGGTGTATGGCTCCAGCCGAGCTTACCCTTTTGAAATGTGAGAAAAATTACCCAAGTGTCCTACCTCTTCTATATCCATACTTACATACATCACCAATCAGAGGTGTAAGTTCATCATTGGCCGTAAGAATGTTCCATTGTTTGGACATAACATTCTTGATTAGGTTGATGTTACGTCCAAATGTTGTGATGAACCGGATGGATTCATCCTGTTCAATCTGAGTCTTTTCATGGTATGTAAGAAGGGAGATTCTAGTGGAGTTGGAAGCAACTTGTTGGGGACCCTGGATGTCTGGCTCCTTATAAACCCTAGCTCTAAACCTGTTGGCCAGATCCTGTTGGGATTTTTCATAGTCATTTTCTGAGGAGCAGATTCTGCGAATCCTGAGGGATTGAGATTTAGGTATGTTTTGGATAATGTGGTTGGGGTGCATACTCGTTGCATGTAGTAAATTGTTGTACTAGAGATATTTGCGAAATGTTTTACTTTGTAAAGTGTCATCTGGATTCCGAGTTATGGTCACATCCAGAAAGTTGATCTCATTCCTATCATAGGTAGAGGTAAATTCAATACCCCATTTGTTCTGGTTGAGATACAGTACAAATTCCGCAAAATATTCCTCATCCGAAAGCCAAACCAACCAACAATTGTCCAAATACCTACGCCAAATGTCAAGTTCCTCAAGATATAGATTGTGTGTAGAATCATAGATGAGATGCTCCTCAATGTATCCCATAAATAAGTCTGCATATATGGGAGCAAAAGATGCTCCCATAGCAGTGCCCTTGAACTGCCAGTAGCATTCTCCCTGAAAATAGAAAACATTTTTATTGCGAACATGTTCAGCCATACAGACCAAAAATGTGTTAAAGCCTATGGGATAGAGTTGGGCTTTGTCTAACTAAAACTTAAGGGCTTCCAATCCAGCCCAATGTGGTATGTTAGTGTATAGAGTCTTGACATCCAGGGTGCAGAGTAGCCAGTCAGGTTCCAGTTGATTATCAGAGATGATGTGTAGAAATTGTGTAGTATCCTGTATTCTGGCAGGAATTAGGCCAAGTAGTGGTTTGAGATATAATTTGAGGATAGTGGTTCAATCAATGAACCCATGGACCGTGAGATGTGTCTTCACCGTATCGGATATGATACCCTCAGAGGCAGCCAGGTCCAAAAAATCATCAGTTTCCCACTTCAATTTCGAAGTGGGGTCAATAGGCATCTTCATATAATGGGAAGGATTGGAAAGTTGTCCATTTCCCTCCCCCAGATAATAATCCATGTCCATGATGACTATGGCCCCACCCATATCAGCCTGAGTAATAACAATGTTTTATTGTCCCTAAGTTGTTGCACTGCCTGTTGTTCAGTGATAGATAAGTTGTGTTTCAAGGGAGAAAACTGATCCAACTTGAAGTGTATATTCCTGAGTACTGCTTGTTGAAAAACAGCTACATTGTGGTTCATGGGTGGTACAAAGTTGGATTTATGAAATTTGAATTCATTAGATCTTTGAGAGTTAGATCTAGACCCAAAAAAAAGTTTGAGGTTAATCCTGCGGCAAAAGTCATTAATGTCATTAACTATGTCTGATTCATCGACAGAAAACCCAGGAACAAAGTTCAAACCTTTATTCAAAAGTTTATTTTGGTCCTCTGATAAAACAGTTTGAAAAATGTTCAAAATGTTACCATCTATTGTCTCATAAATGTTAGTAAAAGACCCTAGATTGTATCTATCTTTGTACCTTCTATGCTTTCTCCCACCCATCCTCCTAATGTGTTTAAAGGATGGGTCTGGTTCTTAGATTTCTTGGGAAGCGGGGATTCCCCAGTGTTAGTCCCTTCAGTGTCTGTAGTGGAGGAATCGTCCGCTGATGTACTGCGGTATGTATGAGACCCCATCAATATTGATCTGGGTCTTTTTTTATTCCTACCAGGGTTCTGTCTGGTGTCCATAAATCTAACATATTTGGTAGTGTCAAAGGGTCATCCCCTTTGATAATCAGTTAAATCTCTATTAAATTTTTTAATTTTCTTGTCCTTGATTTGTTTTTCAAACACCAACAGTTCCTTTGACAGCTTGTTGAGGCATATAGAATATTGTGAGTGTCCCTCATAAATTTTGATTTCCCCACACAGGTCACCAACCTCTTTGATGTTGGTTTCAATAGTTCGCTCATAATAAGATCTTAATATTGGAACAAAGTTCATTAATGCCTGTTGTTGAGCTTGATACCATTCATTGGTCAAAGTTTCATCAATCTTACTTACTAAAGGCTGGGTTTTGATTCTCAGACCCCTAGGGGTTATTTCCTTATTCATGTAGGCTTTGAAAAGCCTCAAATGCCATATGTTTGTTCTCAAACTTTTCATACTTTTACTAAGTTTATGAAAAGCAATGTTGCAGCCATCAACTGGATCTGTTTGTTGTGGAGTACCATTCTCATTTGGTATACCAAAGACACCAATGTCATTTTTGTCGGCACAAAACCCCTGAAGTATTGTTTCCAGATCCATGACAATAAGTTGTGGAATGATAGATCTTTTCAGATCGCAAAAAATATGTTGCTGTTTGTAGGAAAAAGTCAAAATAATAATATATGCTGTAAACTGTCAAAATTACTGAGCTAATAGCCCTATATATCCAGTCTAGTAACATAAACTGACTTATCAGAGAGGCAATCCTGGCACTTACCAAAAATAATGCCAATAAATCTGATTGTATATAGTAGTGACCAATAAGCTCTGGCCACGAAATGATGCAAATTAAAAGTACAATTCGCTAGAGAAGTTGGTTTCAGCCAGAATCCTGATATATAATTGTAAATGTGCAAGCATAGGTGCTCAGAGTGTTCTTAAAGAACTAGTGGTTAGACATCATATAATAAGAATATGAAGAATTTTGGGATATTCTGATTAATACCAAAATATAATTCACAAAAGGCCTATTGCTATTATTGCATCCAAAAACTAACTGTTTCATTTATTCTGCATTTGGAAATGCTGGGTGTAATGTCGCATCTAGATAAGATTAAACCTTATAATTATTAAGACATTTTTGGAATATTCTGATTAATACTAAAATCTAGTTTGCAAAATGCTAGTATTATTCAACCCTACTAGAAATGTGGTCGAATTGACCTATAAAGGCTGCATCCAGCTAAATGGGTACCAGAGTATGGCAATAACCACCAACATAGAACAGGGTGATAGATATTGTTCATGGGGTAATCCAAAGGTGTAAATATTCATATATAATCATCAAACGTAAAACAGAAAAACAAACATGTTGTCCAACCCTATGAAACAGTATAGCAAGTTAGCTCAATGTTAATCAATCAGGATCTAGTGGTATCTAATCTGGTATCGAACTATAAAAGCAATCTGTCGGTTATATCTAAATTAAATAAGTAAATAATCTCTTAATCATACAATGGCAGTGAGTATATAAAAAACAACAATAACAGTATGAACATGCAGTTAGAAAGTACATGAAATAATGTTTTTTATATATTAAGTAACTGTAGAGGCTATTTAAATGCAATTATAACATTCCACATTTGTATAAAGTCCAATAGTTGTCCCACTGGTGTGAAACAAGGTTATATCTCTGTAGTACCCAGATTTGTTCCAAACATGATGTTTCCACGTCCAGTTCCATACAACAATAGCCCCAAAATCATAAATTTAGTAGCTGGAATCCGACATTAATCCCAACATATATATCTGGTTTATCAAAACCATATAGATAGCGATAACCATGTCCAAAGTTAGTTAAATTCCCAGTAAATGCATCCGAGTTGACTAATTGGAATACATCTATTGAGGTATAAAGAAAATTAAAGTTCTACGACAGTATGTTGTAACCAAGACCAGTTCCATATTTCCATCCACCAGAGCACATTGATTGTTGCCAACAAACAGCTACACATCCATGAAAAGAGCCCTTGTTCACATATCTAATCACATATAAATGTTCATGCCATAAGGTTTGTGCCCTCAGCAAGAAAAACAAAAAAGCCGTGAAAAAACACTTTGAGGCTTCTCCAAATGCAGGTGTGGGTAACCCAATGTTAATCATATAAACAGACTGACAAGAAAACCCTGGATAAAATGATTCTAACCCAAGTATTTGTGAAACAGTACCTTATGTTTATGAAGCAACATGGCATCCACTTCCGATGTTGAAATAGCGAAATTAAGGTTGAAGCATAAAAAATGAGGTTTCCCAACAGTATGTTATCGCCAAGACCAGTTCCGTTTCTCCATCCACCTAAAAAACACTGATTGCTGCCAAAAAACAGCTACACATCCATGAAAAGAACCCTTGTTCATATATAGAAGTTCACACCATGAGGTATATGCCCTCAATAAGAAAAATGAAAAAAAAGCTGTGAAAAAACACTGTTAGGCTTGTCCAAATGTAGGCGTAGGTGAGTCTAGAGACCCAATGTACTCAAACTAGACAGGAAAACCCCGAGTAAAATGATTCCAGCCCAAACAATTATTGAAACAGTACCTTATGTTTGAGAATCAACATGGCGTCCATTTCCGAACATGAAACAAAAAGATTTGTTGTCATATTTACCAAGTGAAGCCTGGTTCAACCAACTTGTAGAATAATGTGGTGAATAGATCCAAAATAATCCAAAACTCACTATTAGTAAAAATAATCTGTGGGAAACCTGGGATAGTCCTGCGTAGCAGAGAGTACCTCCACTACAGGCATCGATTGTGCTAACACTTGAAAGTCCACAGCAGAGTACAGGAAGTCAAAGTCAGAAAAAAGCTCTCTGCAAGTAGGACCCAGTGCAAGGCAGAAACAGATACAAGTAGACAAAATTGCCAGCACCAAATACAGTGAAAAGCATCAAATGAGGCTAGTAACTTAAATACATAAGTATTTTATTTAAATATAATGAGCATCCCAGACCAGTTTCAGCCAACAGACTTTCCTCAGTGGGAATGAAAGTAGTAACAACTTTGAAGTGACACACATATATATAATACAATAATACAAATACCTACAAATACTCCTATCATATCTCCAGCCCTTGTAAAATAAAATCACAAATGAGTGGCCTTTTGTAAAGTCTCAAATAGCCCTATAGTGAATAATTTTGAATTTATGGACTTCATAAGGGCAAACCTACTATGATGATTCTCAAAATCATCTAATATCACTAGTCTCCAAGCAGCCCTGCTGCTACTTAAACAAGGGAGTTTTACTCCCACCTACAAAAGTATATAGATTTAGTAATTGCCAGTAGAGCCAAATATAATGAGAAATTGCATTTATATTATCCTGTCAAAAACTCAAACTGTCGACAGCGCAATAATCGACACAAAAATGTCGAAACTCCGGAACATCGAACACACACAAAAAAAAACAACTCCCAAACATAACACAAATTGCTCTATGTAGGGGGGGGGAGCCCCCCCCTGCACCCCCCATACCCCCCACTACTTAAATATACCAACTCCGAGATTGCACTACATTGCAGTAAATGGAAATCTCCACTTATGGAGATTTCCATTTTACACGCGCGATGACTTTTGCTTTCGACATTTTGGTGCCGACAATATCAGCTTCGATATTGTCGGTCTTCGACAGGGTGAAGTAGACCCTGAGCAATTTAAAAACAAATCACCTTGATGTCTACCATAATAAATAAACTTTATAACAGAAAAAAGTCTTAAGTATTGTATCAGATCTAACTCTTCCTGCATTAGAGACACTATCAAAAAGATCAGTAAAGAACTAAAAGTAGCCATTAGGAATATCAAAGCAAAACATGAATAGAAGCTAGCATTCAGAGTAATAATAAATAAAATCTTTCTTTAATTACATCAGAACATTAAGAAATAATACCCAGCAGTATACGAACTAATCCAAAATTGTGCCAACCATTCTGCCTTTAATGCCATAGCTAATATATTTGCAGGCACATGTGCTGCCACCTTTACTCCACAAACAGTCACTGAAATTCCATAAATCCCCAATTCTCTTATAACCCCAAAGATCATAAAGGAATATGTCCAAACTGTGGTCTCAAAAACTAAAGATACCATTTCCATGTGTCCTGATAATGTTCCTGAATGTCTAATAAGTAGAAGCCAACACATCATCATGGAACCCTCCTGATCTTGTTTAACTTAAGCTTATCTATAGCATATGTTCCTGAAGAATGGAGGGTGGCTGCAGTTAGGACTTTTTCTAAGAAGGTCCCTACCATAGCTCCCATGAACTCTGGACTGTTCAGCCTAATTAGTCAAATTTGCAAACCCATGTAATACAAATGCATCATATTTGGCTTTATTATCTACACAACTAAAAAAGCCCATGGAGATAGATGGTCAGCAGTTTGGTTTTGTCAAGAGTAGGCCATGTATTTTTACTTTAGTTATCTTCTTTAAGAAACTCATGTAAACAGTAGATGGTGGGCACTCAGTCCATGTAGCCTATCTGGATATGGCTAACTCATTCAATACCAACCTTATGCTAGTATTGCAAAAAACTAAGACACCTAATTATAGACCCTTATATGATAAGGTAGTAGCTAACTGTTAGAAAGATATAAACAGTATAGTCAGGTGGCAGATGCCACATCAGAAAGTAATACCATAACTAGCAGTGCACCAAAGAAGATCAGTGCTGGGACAGTTCCTTTAGGTGAGTCAACATCACATAATAGAATACTTATTTAAACAAATGCTTCTTCATCAAACCATTTTCCTTGAACTACGAGTTTGCAGAATACTTTGATCGTCGAACATATTAGCGAAAAATTTTAGTTGACCAATTTAAAAAAATGTTACATGTGATGTCATTGAACTGCTACTGAACATGGAAATATCTACAACACCTAAGCATTGTGTTAAAGCTTAAAATTCAGTATTTAAAAAAAAGTTATGGAAATAAAAATTAAAACTTATAGTTTAAAGTTTTTAATTCTAATATTTTTAGGTTTTGTATCAGTATAGTACCTCAGAATCCAGTGTGTGTGCAACAGTGTGCATACCCTTACTAATTAAGATGTTAAAAACTGTAATTATTTTTTTTAACTTCACTTTTGCAGGGGGCTGCACCTCCCTACCCTCCAACCCCCCACAAATTAAATATACCAACTCCGAGATCACACTACATTAAGGAAAAGGGTAAACAACTAATAGATAATGAATATTCATGCAGCCATTGGTATGAATATTACTTTACTTTCACCGGTTATTGGATGGTGGGTGGAGCTTAGGCATGAATTGCTACTGCACATTCTATGAAATACTATACTTATACAAAAATGACAAATAACTAGCAAGGCTACCACGACCCTAAGATAAATATAAACAGGTTTATTAAAACAAGGATATGCACTTTCACATTCACAAATGCATCATCAGATCCATATAATTCTAAAACAAACATTCTCATATTTAAAACAAATACTAACCAATCAAATTGCTCATAAATCAGTAAACCAATAAAATCAATAAAAACATTATGCATGTAACTTTCTCCTTTTTGAGGGCAGGTCTGACACATACATTTGCATTAATACCTGGAAATTTTTGAGCTTGTACTCTAAGTATCCATTTTAACTATGGACTTTCTAAGTAGGTATTCAAATCACCCTCGTAGGGTCACATATTGTAACACCCTAAAAAATATGCTGTGGATTGTCTTGTATATGCTTTGCCAGGGGATTCTTAACATTGTGTGTCTTAATATCATATAAATGCCTCAGGATCCTATTTTTAAATTTCTGTACAGTTTTCCCTACATAGAAACTAGAACAATCTCTGTACGTCGTCAGATATACCACATTTTGTGTCTGACAATCTGCATAAAACCTAGGCTTGAATATAAAGTCATACACCAGATGTTGAAACTGCTGCTCCCTAGTAAGAACAGAGCAAGCTTTACATCTATGGCAAGGGAAACTGCCTAGTCTCCAGGAGAGGTTACCCGGACACTGTCGTTTTCATTCACACAACAACCGTTTTAAATTGTTCGAGTTTCTAAAACCTAAACCCGTTTTTCTGCCGACAATTTCATCTGATTTGGCATCCGTGATCAATAAATTCCAATTCTTAGTTATAATGTCACAGACCAAGTTACTATCATTAGTATACTTGGTAAAAAGTTTAAACCATTCTATCCATTCATCCTTCTCTTTTTACTTCCCCTACATGAAATGTCTTGACCAGCTGAAAAGTAAGGTCTGGCTGTGGGTGTTTTTATTATTTAAAACTTGTTTAGTCATCATGTTTATTGATTCCTTATTGTAACCCCTGACCTGAAACTGAGCTGCTAACAGCTCCATATTTCTAATACAGTCATCTTCCATTGTACAAAGTCTAGACATCCTTGTAAGATGACCCTTGATAACATCGCCAAAAACATATCTCAGATGCATACTCTCATACGTTAATAAACTATTCTTCCAGCAGGCTTTCCTAAAAATTGTAGTATCAATACTCCTCATCTGAGTTTTATTCAACCTCACATCTAGAAAGTCAATACAGAAGGAAGACAAAGTATGAGTAAAACTCAAAAAACTAGTAGTGTTGTCAATAAACATCAAAAATTGTTTTAAAAAATTACTCTCATTACCAGCCCAAAAAATAAATACATCATCCACAAAATGCCAATAAAGCTCGATGTAACTTGAATATATATCATTCTTCAGAACAGACTTCTCTTCTCCATGATAGATCACTAAATTGGTGTAAGAATTAGCACATGGCGTAAGAATTAGCACATGGGGTGCCCATGGTGACACCCCATTGTTGTAAGTAGGCATCCTGTTCAAAAATGAATGCACTTTTTTCCAATATAATTTCTAAAAGTGTACAAATAAGACTAATCTTATCACTCTTATAATCACATTTAGTACATAACAACTCCCTCATGGCCTGTATGCCAAAATCATTGGGTATACTCGTGAATATATTTTTAACATCAAGTGTTACAAACAAGCTGTAAACAATTTCATTATTATTATTATCAATTAGATGGCATTTTAAGTCCATAAGGAACTGATTTGTGTCTTTCAAGACAGTATTTAAAGTGCTTATAACCATTTTCAACTTGTCTTCTACAAAAATGGAAAGTGGTTCCGTGACCCATCCTGCCCTTGCCACTTTGGGTCTAATACTAATGATAGTAACTTGGTCTGTGACATTATAACTAAGAATTGGAATTTATTGATCACGGATGCCAAATCAGATGAAATTGTCGGCAGAAAAACGGGTTTAGGTTTTAGAAACTCGAACAACTTAAAACGGTTGTTGTGTGAATGAAAACGACAGTGTCCGGGTAACCTCTCCTGGAGACTAGCAGTTTCCCTTGCCATAGATATAAAGCTTGCTCTGTTCTTACTAGGGAGCAACAGTTTCAACATCTGGTGTATGACTTTATATTCAAGCCTAGGTTTTATGCAGATTGTCAGACACAAAATGTGGTATATCTGACTACGTACAGAGATTGTTCTAGTTTCTATGTAGGGAAAACTGTACAGAAATTTAAAAATAGGATCCTGAGGCATTTATATGATATTAAGACACACAATGTTAAGAATGCCCTGGCAAAGCATATACAAGACAATCCACAGCATATGTTCTTTTTAGGGTGTTACAATATGTAAAGGTTAACCCTGGGGGAGGGTAATTTGAATACCTACTTAGGAAGTCTACATTTAAAATGGATACTTATACTACATGCTCAAAAGTTTCCAGGTATCAATGCAAATGTATGTCTTACACCCGCCCTAAAAAGGAGGAAGTTAAAATGCATAATGTTTTTATTGATTTTACTGGTTTACTGATTTATGAGCAATGCAATTGGTTAGTATTTGTTTTAAATTTGAGAATGTTTGTTTTAGAATTATATGGGTCTGATGAAGCATTTGTGAACGCGAAAGCGGTTATCCTTCTTTTAATAAACCTGTTTATATTTATCTTATGGTTGTGGTAGCCTTGCTTGTTATTTGTCATATTTGTTTTCACTGTGTTACCAGTATTGGCTTTTGTGAGTACTTGGGCATCCTCTTCTACTGTTGATACTAATACAAAACTAAGGTAAGTTCCGGGTATTGGCCAACAAAAAGTGTTTGATGACTTTTATTTCAACGATTAAACACTTCAATGAAGAAACAGTTCAAGGAAAATGGTTCGATGAAGAGATATTCATTTAAATAAGCATTCAGTTATGTAATATAGACCCCCTTTTGGCATATACTTCTCTGAAAACAATAACCCCAGACAAACCCCTTTGTACATGGCACCCCTACAGTTAGAGCTAATCTTTATGAACCAGTGGTGCATTGATGATGACTAAAACACAGTACAAAAACATGCAGTATTGTCACATTTGATAAACAATTTCCATCTACAGCACAGCCAGAACTTTGCACCAAGCTGTTAGGGATCTTAGAAGCTTAGTTGAAAGCCCCCTCTCCTTTGAAATCCATGTACCCTTAGTATTAAGGAAATCATTTTATCTAGTATAACTAATATCTGAAAGCATTTCATCCAGGTCAAAAAAGTTGTGATTTTTCTTTATTCAGCTCTGATCAGGCCAGTTATACCATACATTGATCCCTTCTGTATAAACCGATCTGGACACATTCACACAGCTAGAAAAACTCCAAAGGTTAAAAACAAAAGAGATTAGTGGTCTTAGACCTTAGTCTACCAAGATAGACTTGAAGCCCTAGCTCTGTATTCATTCTCTTGTATATGCTTATGTGAAGATCTCTCTAGCATTCTGTGCCATTAAGGAGGACCCAACAGTCTTTAATATCTTGTATCTCTCTAACACTAAGAGTTCTAGAAATACTAAAAACAAGGAGTTACATTTCCATCAACATATAAATAAAACATACTGGAGGTGCAGGCATCCATCCATTCACAACCTGTTTTCCATTTTTACACATAGGGTCAGGGTGTTACTTCAACAGTGACAATCATCTAAAGCCAGTGTTCTCACCACCAGGCAGTTAGCCTTACTTCAGTTGTTCTTCCATATCATATAAGCACACACACACACACTCACACCTACAGACAATTTAATGTGTCCAGTATACCTACTGTATGTCTTTTGACTATGGAAGGAAAGCAGAGCACCCAGACAAAACCCAGGGAGGACTTACAGGTTTCACACAAAAGGCACCCCATCCAGGAAATGGAGGAATAGGTATATTAACCAAAAATTACCCTGTCCCTGGAACAACTTGCCCTTACATGTAAAACAGATTTCTAGTAATAGACACTCTGCTACACAATGAGTAATTAATACAATATGGAATTGTACGTTTCCTTATAGTACTGATACACTAAGATTGGCATTACACTGTCGATGTACTCTGGAACTATAGCATTGTCTCTAATGTTAATACACTCTAATACTCTGCTGTTTTGCATAACTGCTGCTTTGTTTTTCAGTATATTCGTTTTGTTTTCTCCTCCATGGTGACCATTCTCAAGACCCCCTTTTGGTACCCAGTTGGACCCGATTGCTCCTCCTCAGTACACCATTGTAGATTAATTCCCATCATCCCTACCCAGACCCAATCACACTATACCCATGGGTCCTGATAACTTAGTGAGATTTTTCTTATCATTAATAAATATGGGCTGCTTGGACCGCTCCTTATCACATTAATCTGATCCTCTCCACAGGATAGGACCCTGATGTCTGAAGAATTATCACTGCGATGCTACTGTATAATAATTGCCCTGCCACTGATCTGGGCATCTATATGCCTCCAACCCTAACAAATATTATTTACAGAGGCAGTTCATGCTCCAAAATTTGGTTAACTTCATTGAAGCAGGCACCAAAGCTATGGACAATAGGTATTCTCTACATATTAATAGTAAAGAAATCCTTCTATGCTGTCATTATTGATATGCCAACACAACTCAGCATAAGCCCTTTTTGTCTCTGCTAGATATCCAGCTGGTTATCAGGAAGAGCTCACAAAGTTAAGCTAGCCGATGCTTCCCTTGACTTTAAGAATGACACTAGTAGTATGTACTAGGGTTCAGTCTTTGGACCCCTATTTTTCAGCATGTGATTTTCTGATAGCCAACCCCAGATTAATGGGCTATGGCTAATGAAGTTTGCTTATGATTATGATCAGATAGTAATCATAAGCTCTCCTGCGGTCACTCAGGTGCTTGATTATATTAACTCCTGCTGGACCAACCACAGTCTCAAACTAAATGCTGCAAAATAGACTATGGTTCTATTTGAGAAGGAGACATTTCTTAGCTCACAGCACATTAATGACACCTGATCATCATGTCTCCACCATAGTTTGCAGATCATTCTTCTTATTTATTTATTTATTTATTTATTTATTTATTTATTTATTTGCATATTTATTTATTTATTTTCAGTTTGTCTGCCAGGATGTTCATTGGGCAACAAGGAGCTTGTTTTCATTGGAGTCCTGGGGAGAAAATCTCCAGAGAAGTACTAAATACAAATTCAAATTAGACAAATACAATACAAATAAAAAAAAAAAAAATACAAAGAAACACGTTGCAATAAAAATTTAACTTAAAGTTCTTGTAAAATAATATTGTTCCAACAGTTATTGTTAGAAATATAAGGCAATAGGAAGCTCATAGCAGATGTATTAGATTGTGGAGAATAACTATGGTTGAGAAAGCATGTAGGGTAGGAGCAGGAGCATTCCCATTGTGAGTTTAGATGGGAGTGGAGTAAAGTTTTGAAAGCAGTGAGACTGCTAGTGGTATGGATGTGTGGTGGGAGAGAGTTCCAATGGCGTGCTACAGAGAAGGGTAGAAGATGTTTGCCTGGCGGTCGGACAGGTTTATGTAACTCAGTTAGATTTTGGAAGGTGGATCTTAGACATCTATTTGGTAGATGCATTTGGGAGGTAGAGGTAAGGGAGGGGCAAAGAGAGGGGCTAAAACTAAGTTTGTGTGCTTGGATAAGTTGAATATAGGTGAGATAATTGGGTAGCTCAAGCCAGTTCAGTTGATGTAGGGATGTGCAGTGATGGGTAGAGAATCTGTGGCCAGTAGCAAATTTAGAAATTTTGTAGTAGCAGGAGGTATGTTTTGACTTGATGAAGGATTGTAGATTAGTAAGGATAACGGCACCATATAAGAGGGAAGGGATGAGGTAAGTAGTGGCAAAAATGATCCTGGTGGAGGGAGAGATGTAGCAATAGTGGCGGTAGAGCATGCCAAGTTTCTTGTGTGTTTTTTGATGTTTACTTGTAGATGGTTATCAAACTTTAGTTGATCATCAATGAGAACTGTTAAAAGTTTTGGGGTGGAGACTATTTCAAGAGGTGTGTTATTTTGGCTGGTGATAGAGAATGAATCTTTATCTAGGATGGTGTTTTTAGAAGGGGAGAATATCATTAGTTTGGTCTTGGTTGCATTGAGTGCCAGGTGGTTTGCTAGCATCCATTGTTCAGTAGAAGAGAAGGCATCCTGAGTTAATTTTGCTAATGAGGAAGCAGAAGTGGCAAACCAGATTACTGTAGAGTCGTCAACATATTGGATGAGTTTAGCATTAGGGATGGCAAGATAGAAGTCATTTATGAAAATATTGAATAGGAGGGGTCCTAGAATAGAACCTTGGGGCATGCCTGTGGGAGTAATTAGGAAAGGTGAAATAGCTTTTTTCTACTTGACTGCTTGTTGCCTGTTAGATAGATAACTGGTGAATCAGTTGATAGCAGAGTTTGATAGGTTTAGTTTAGAGAGTTTAGTAAGGAGAAGGCTGTGAGAGATGACCATGCTGGGTAGGAGTAAGAAGGTTATTACTTAAAAGATAGGGTAGAAGTTGTAGGTGGATACATTTTTCATCATTGTTGATGCCCCCTTTATGAAGTGGAATAATAAAGGCCTTTTTCCAGAGCTGGGGGGCATGACATTCTGAAATATATCAATTTAATAGTATGCAGATAGGGAGAGCAATGGCTTCTGCTGCTATTTTTAGGACGTAGGCGGGTATGTCGTCAGGGGCATTAGAACATGGTTTCAGTTTTAGAAGTAGTTTTTTTATAGTAGACACAGGGATGGGGTTCATGGAAAAAGTTTGGGAGCTGGAGTTAACAGAGGAGAAAGGGATGTGAGTGGGTTGATGTGGGGAAGCTGAATTATTTGTGAAGGATGATGTTAGTTTGGCAATGGAGTCTATAAAGAAAGAGTTAAATTGGGAAGCTAGTTCCAATTGGGAGGCATTTGGGTCAGGGCAGGGGTTCTCTTTTTTTACCTGTGTTGAGGAGGGAGGAGATTCCATCCCAGAATTTTTTAGGGTTAGATTTATGGTTGGTTTGGAGTGTGGAAAAATAAGTTTTGCGGTCTGAGATAATACGTTTTTTTTTACTTTGTTGCGGAGTGTTTTGTATTCATTCAGGGTAGTTGTCATTTTAGTTTTATGGTAATGTTTCCAAGCTTTATCATGGAGCCACATGAAGAGTAAGGCATTCTTAGTTAGCCATGGGACTGGGTTGCTTTTTATACATTTTGTTTTCCAGGGTGCAAAGGAGTCAAGCAAATGTAAGAAAGTTATATTGAAGTAAGTGACAGCATTGTCTATGGCTAATGTTTTTAGTGGGTTCCAGTTTGTGCTTTTTAGTGCTTTTGAGAATTCATTAGGGTTAAAGCTTTTTAGGTACTGAGTAGAGGTATAGGTATGGGTTAGCTGTGGGGAGGGGTACGATGGGTGAAAGTGGGAAGGTGGTCACCTAGTGGGTCGGGAAGGGTACCACTATTACTTATGTAGTGGGTATGTGAAACTAGAATCCAGTCTAGGATGCTTTCAGAGAGGAAGTCTTTGGATGGTCTGGTTGTTGAGGAAATAAGTTGAAGGAAGTTGTAAATATTTATATTTAGAGAGTTGGTTGGTGATTGAACTATGGCCCAGTTAATGTTGACATCACCCAGGATTATAGTTTTGTAAGTAATGTTGGTAGAAAACCCAGGAGAGAATATCTTCAAGGATTGGGACATTGTCTCCTGGGAGGATATAAAGGGTGACAATACAGATAAATTTGTGTTTATTTATCTGAAGAAGGACTGGGATTAATTCTGCATTACCAAATTTGGGAATAGGTTTGGAGTAGGGGGTAACTAGGAGGCGTAGAAGAGAGCAACATCTCCTCCTTTTTGTGTGTTCTGTCTTTTCTAATAATGCCGTAGTTGGGTGGTAGCCTAGCTAATCTCCAAAGGCATTTTGTCTAGGTCTTCTAGGTCAAAGCAGGTTGCAGCCCTACTTCACTCCTCCCTCCTCAAGCCCATCATTGAATACAAGACCCTTTTTGAGATATACTTAAATATATAACTTGCCCAGCTTAAATGACCCAAAAGATTCTTAACCAAAAAAAAAAACTCAGGACTTAAGTTTTTCAACCACCCATAAACTTTCTGACCTTTCCTTGTACTACTTTGTAATAATCATGCTTCTTGGTGTCATTACCACAGCTTAGAGGGATAAGTCCCCACTACATCCCAGATAACCCGGATATGATTAATTACTTCTATGCCTGAGGCATTGTCAAGGGAAGATGGTAATCCCCAACTGGAGATGGGGGAGGGCATGCACACTGGTGCACCTCAGGGTTGGACTAGGTGAATCTTAGGGATATGCATGGGGAGGGTTTTCTTCAAGGATTAAGGGAATTGTTTAAGTCATCTTAGAGATAGGATGATACACCAAACATATTCATTGCACATCCATCCATAGGCAGTACATGCACATGGGTTGGATGGAATATAGGGCATAACAGAAAAAAATTCTCTTTGGCAACAATATGACTCTGCAGTGAGGTGCTTCAATCTCCTCATTCACACTGCCTCAATCTCCTCACTGGCCTTAAACATGGGTCAGCAAAAGCCCAGTGGAGAATTGTCAACTTTGGCAGCTGATGATCATCTTTATGAGGTGGTGGTTAAAAAATGCAAACGATTGGTGTTTCCTGGGCTGATGCTTGCAAATACCCACACATTTTCAGTTCTCCCAATCTAGTGTGCAACACAGTCACCACCCAAGATGATAATGATCCATGCTTGACCTTAAAACACCACTTGAGGTCAACATCCCCGTGAGCTAGACCATCTTCCTCCCCTGAGGATGGGTGAACTGGCATTTACCAGTCACTTCAGCCCTCCTGCTGTAACTTATCCAGTGTCTAGTCAAACAAGGATCATGCGAGGCATCACAGATCTACAAATGTATCTACACATTTTGATTATGATGCTGTATTGTTGCAATATGATCCTTGATGAGGAGAATATTTTTTTACAGTGAGATACTGCTGAAGGAAGGGCAGGGGTAAGTATGCGGTGTACTGGGCACGGGTAAGTATGCGGTGTACTTTACACTCAATACTTACAACTGTTTGATGTAAAAAAGGTTGCAACAAGTACACCCAGGACACTTACTCATAGCCTCTGCATTATAGCTGGCTGTGGCATGAAACAGAAATTTCTGCTAAGCAAATATTGGAAGTGATTAAAGACAGACTTTCCAAAACAATATTGATGTGAGAGGGTGGTGATGCTCAGGACCACAACAGCAGATGCAGTACCAGAGTGAGGTTAATAGAGGAGATCACAAATGTCTAGAAAAAAATTATGACTGTGTCAGGGCAAATTTCAGTAAAGGATGCTGTCTCTACCCCAGGTTCCAGCTCTTGTACCTTTCTGTTATACTACAGTAAAATGATTCTGTACATAACATGATTCACACATGAATGACAGAGAAGCCATTGTTAGATACTGGAGTGATTTTTTTCAGATTAATACAGTATATTTTGTAAGGGAGAATATTCACTATTTTAGCTAGTTCAGTGGTGCATTTCTGCATACCCAGCGATGACTTTAGTCTGTGTTACTCACAACTGCCTTTATACTTTTCTTGGTGGAGTCACACTTGGAAAATGGCTGCATCAAGCCATCATGTTTCTTAAGCAAATGTGGGTAACTCACTGTATTATGTGGCCTTATAACCTGAGTAATTCAATAAGAGGGACATATAGCTCATTTAGCGTAATAAATGGCAGCAGGCAGAAAAGGCATATTATGACCATCTGTTGGCAACATGTGTGTACAGCAGGAGAATGGCTAGAAGAATTACCAGAATTATTAACACTTGTGTAATTAAATGGGTCAAGATACTGAAAACAGTTTTTTAAGTCTAACTGGTAGTCCAAGGTAAATAAATCAAAAGCAATAGCTGCCCCACTGAGGAAGACCGCAGGCAAATAATAAATAGGTATTTAAATAAATTGTTTGGCCAGCCAAATGTGTGAGTGCATCATTATTTTAATTGTTAATTAAAAAAAATCAGGATAAATAAATGACAAATACAGCATTATTGTAAAAGGAACAGAGGGTGTAGTTTATAGAAAGTCTTAAAGCCCCTATACAGGTCTCTGAGTAGTTTCATTGATGTTATTAGTGAATCCCAGCTTATATACTCTGTATACGGAACAGGCGGTGCTAGTCATTAGACTTATTGACAGAACACACGAGTAGAACAGGACTGGTCGTCAGCCGATATGATTTACTGATCTACTGCATGTGTGTCAGTATGTGAGAGTGTGTGTGTTTGTGTCAGCTGAAATACATATATCAAATAAGTTAAATTCAGATATATGTGTAACAGCACGTTTGTTTAATGAAATAAATCACCAGAAAGCTGGGTTTCATACGCGGGAAAGCAAAACAAAGCTAAATGAGTGTTCAATAATCCTTAAGGTTCAATAACTGTCACAGCCGTCTTGTGAACTTATTGAAAATTGTGGCTTTATGAGAAGAAAGCTGGTGGGAAATTAGAAGTGAAAGGCTGCACACACCATAATGATATATCATTTGTCAAAATAATGGTTAGCTGCTTTATAGAGAATCTATTTTTTGTTTAAACAAAGAAATAATCTGGCTGTTTAGGCCTCAGAATGTGTCGATGCAGTGCGCTGTGATTACAGCAATATTTCTTATCTGCATTCAGCTCTAAAGTGCTGCTAAAGACTTTGCATGTAACACCACTCAGCACCTGAATGATTTCTGCATATTTTATTCAGTCCAGATGACAAAAATATCATTACTCATGAGTATACAGCATGAACGGACACTTAATATGAACATACAGTAGAAAATGAGTGAATCTCTGAATTCTACCACTTTTTTTTACAGCCAATCTCTTTTGTATAACATACTGTGTTCTATATCCCTGGTCACCAAATAGCTAGCTCCACTGGAATGCTCAGTTTATGTATATATATATTTTTTTATCTTACATTTGTTTACCTAGAAAGTCCAACTAGACAAAAATCTTCAAAAATTTTCAGTGGAGGCCCAGGGAGAAAAGTTCCACATTTAACATGTAACAATGATTATAATTACCAATACAAGGTTTACATATATATGACTTCACATTTGTGTTAAACATATAACATTGGATAAAAATACATTCATGTAAATATTCTTATTAATGGAATTTTTTGCATAGTCTAGGACAGGAAAAGAGAATTATTCATTAAAAAAACAAAGTGAAGAAATCTATCAGGAAAATGAGTGACTTATAGAATGTAAACCAGGTATTATTAATAACAGTTGGTAGGTGATATAATCGAGGTGATCCAAATTCAGCTAGTGTTTATGTACCTGTTTGAGCCGGTGGTGGGGTGGGAGGAATGATGAGATTCAAACCTGCTCACCTGCCTTTAAGGACAGGGAAGGGGCATGTGAGCACACTCTTCTTTGTCAAATTGCCAGTAGAGACTGGGAATCACTTTGGGGTATTTGTCTAAAAACATTAGTAGGGCCATTTGACCAAGTCATACACAAGAGTGGCATGCATTGTAAGTCTTTTATTTTTACTTTATTTATTTATCCTTTTTTGTCTAGGTTTTTCCTACTAGGCTAGTAACCTCTTCTCGGGGAGGTGTTATTTGTACGACTAGGAGAAATTTGACCAGGGCATCAGGGAACTTCCCCTAGTCTTTTCGCATATGGGGATGCTTTACACGGTGGTACTTCCTATCTTTTGGTCCATGTGCAAAGACAGCTCGGAGATGCAGGGATGAAATGAAGGACAAGGAGAGTGGAGAGATATACAACAAAACAAGAGGTGAATATTCAAAAACCGATGATGTTATGGTAGTGATAGTGTCAGACGTGAGAGTAGAGAAGGTGCAGGCGGGTGAGCTGCAGGCGAAGGTGCTGAGAAATCAGTGAGCTTTCTCAAATGGAAAATGGAGTAGTGATGGATTTGGAAGAGATCGTGCAAGAGAATCTCTGCAGAGATGAGGTATTGATGCAGAAATGTGTTGTTACAACCCTCCAGTCATGAGGGTTGTGGGATGATGTACTCTTGGACTTAATCAATGAAAGTGAACTTGAGAGTAGTAAAGATCTGTCCGGGGGAGACCTAATAGAGAAGATACAACAGGAAGGAGAGACAGTCATGAAAGGTAAATCGTATGTAGAGATGGTGAAGTCAGGAACTGAGAAAAAAAAGGAAGAAGCAATAGGTATTAAAAAAGAGAGTTTTTACTGTATGTATTGAAAAAAGGAAGACACTGAACTGGACAAATGAAAGGTATGGAATCAGTCCTAGGTCCTCTCCTGTTTGGCATCTACTTCTCTGAAGTTCAAGCCAACACAAAGGGACTCTGGCTGACCAAGTTCGCAGATGATTGCAAACGGGGAGCAATTATTGATTCACCAACTGATGTAGACATTCTACAAAAAAGGCCTCACTGACACCAATGACTGGTGCCAGAACCATGGCCTTAAGCTCAATGCCAAAAAGTGCATCGTAATTCACTTTGCAAAAAATTCGGTACCCATGAACTACCACATAGATAGTAGTACACTAAACACTGAAGGTGTGATAAGAGACCTGGAGACACAGGTTGACAGCAACCTCTCCTTTGATAACCACATTGCCACTGTAGTCAGAAAGTCCTTCTATGTGGCACATCTCATTACAAAAGGTTTCTCATCCAGGAAGAAAGAGGTCATAATCCCTCTCTACTCATCCCTCATTAGACCCATTATGGAATACAATGCTCCATTTGTTATGTACCTCACTAGACACCTAAACAACTGCTAAGGCCACAAAAATACCTGACTAAGAGGATCTTAGGCCTTAGACACATGTCCTATATGGACAGGCTCAAAAAAATCCAGCTATACTCTGTCTCTTATCACCTACTTAGAGGTGATCTCTGCTTGACCTACAAAGCCATGTCTGACCCAGAGCTGCTAAATATGCTACACCTAAAGAAATCCAAATCCCTCCATGTCACACGATCCAGGGACCTAAACCTCATTACCACAATAAACAAAACATGCTGGAGGGACAGGTTCCTAACCCAGAGACTTCCCATACTCTGGAACAAACTTCCCATTCACATCAAGCAAAGCACTTCACTGGCCCTCTTTAAGAGAAATCTTGATGAGTGGATGGGCAAAAGGAAGTTCACCCAGGGATCACTTCAGTGGCCTTGCTTGACAGGGGCACTGGGAACTAACTTTGGGCGGCATGATGCCAGGGGAATCTTCTTGGGCTAGGCTTATATAGGATCTAGTGCTGTTTGCCTAGTATGCACCTATGAACCTATGAAGTAATTTCACCATTGGGAATTAAAGCAAGTAAAGTAAGAGCCTTTATACATGTTAAAAAAAGAGAGAGATTGTGCGACATTATATTTGAGACTGGTCAAATACTGGAAACATTTTTTGAAGAATTTGAGAAGAAGAAAAAAAAGAATGCGCATGGTCGCCATGCCCGGTAGAAGTGAAACTTCTGTAAGGAAGTGCCAAGGAGTGTATACTGTACTGCACCATTTTCTTTCCATCGCACATCCTTACAGAAGTTTCACTTGTACTGCACTTATTGTAGTTCTAACTTTTTTATTAAATATTCCAAATCAACCACTTATAAAATGTTACAAGAGACAACAAGTCACATGGCACATATAGGAGGCACTACACTATATAAGTAAGAACTTATGAACCATTTACATCGGAGTCTAGTGTAACTTAATTAAACCTATTAAACATATGCTCCTATTGTAATAAAATTATTGCTGCATGCAATACTTAGAATAGAATGTTATCAGAAGTATAGATAACACATACTCCACTGCAATATGCTTACTACAGCACGGTTATATCATTAAGTCAGTCTGCATAATAGATTCATCACTATGTGCTATCAGTCTAGATGAAGGAATGATGATATGAATACCGACACATATACATACACCTAATTGCATACCTCTCAACTCTCCAGATTTTCATCACATATTTTTGACCTCTTGCTCATAAACATTGTGTTTTTTGGCAAATCATTGAGGACTGAAGTTACTAAATAATGACAGGCATTTGATTTTCAGATTTCATACCCTTTGGAAAACATACGTTAATTCAAAAACATTTTTATTTTAAATTGTTACAATGACCTCATGTTTAGGATGTATTTGTGCAGATTCATACACACATACACACACACACACACACACACACACACACACACACACACACACACACACACACACACACACACACACACACACACACACACACACACACACACACACACACACACACACACACACACCATATAGTAAGCACTTTTTGTTTTAGTGGCTATGTTGAAAAGTAAACAGATATTTTTGAATGATCCTTTATAGTAAGTAATAAGGTGGGTGGACTGTTAATAGTAAAATACATTTCAGCACAACATGGACTACATGCCATACTTCATACCTATGCAGACAATGAAAAGAGGCACAAAGACCTTTGAAAAGTTGAAACATCTGGACAGCTAGCCTAGTACTTACCTATGAACCTATAACATCTGAACATGTAATTAGCATAATGTTTGAATACCAAATAGAGCATAACTTTTCCCACTTCCAGTAGGAATGTACAATTCTACTCACATAAACTTGAAAAAAAAAAACAGCTAGTGACAAAAATGATGAAAAAAATGGAAGCCCTTTATCAAGAAGACAGTGTAAAATCTGTAGACTTTATTTATGTTGCAAAATTCTAACACTAAAGGTAATTTATTTTTTTGCTTCAGAAAAACAGAGATATAAGATGTGTGTCTTCTTTTTTAAAGTGTTATTGTCACTAGTATGTTAGTCATGCAATGTGGTATTCTATGTGCTAGGCAACTTCAGAAATCAAATGTGATGTGAGGCATTCAAAAGTTGTGTGAAGGGGCAACTCAGGCCTGAAAATAGGAACATACTTCCAAAAATAGGGGCATCCTGTTCAGGGCCAAATCAAGCCTGAAAATAGGAACGTTAATTAAAAATATGGACAGTTCAGAGATGCGCTGCACATATATTATGTGACAAGCATTTCTGATTTATTGATGAAACACAGACGAAACAATAAATAAGAGTATAAATTATCTCAGGACTAAATCGTGTTGAAAGGAAGCTGTGGGTGATGTGCAGTGCTGTGAAAGAGCATGAACCACTTTTACATGGGTGGTTCAATTTATACTAACCATACAACATAAAAGTGTCATTAGTGTGGCTGCATGTGAGCAGACAAAGAGAGAGGGAAGGGTGGATTTGTCAAAAGTTTTTTTTTCCAGAATTGTATCTATGTATCTAAATAATCTAGTCCTTGATATCTTGTATATTATAATACATGTTGCCAGCCAAGTAAAAAAAAAAACTGTTACTAATATAACTTAGCAGTTTGAAACAAATATTATTGGATTCTGGGTATTTAAAAATGCCATGCACTGACATTTCCTTTAAAACCTACTAGGAATGCCAATGTGTTTGTTTTAATCCTGCTACACTAAAATAAATAAACTGCAATGGATGTAAAAAAACACACCAAGGCATCTCAATTTCCATATTATGGTCCTCATCCTGATGAATGTCTTTTTAATAAAGTAAGTAACTGTGTGTGTGTGTGTGTGTGTGTGTGTGTGTGTGTGTGTGTGTGTGTGTGTGTGTGTGTGTGTGTGTATATATATATATATATATATATATATATATATATATATATACCTCTCTATGACGCGAACATCTACTACGTGCCCAGTGCTTTGGGCAGAGTCTAAGTTCTGTTTCCATTTCACTTTTTGTTTCTCTCCCAACTCTCAGGCATGCCTTAAGAAGTTTCACCTCAATAATGTGCCATGGAATTTGTACATATTCAAAATATCTTATAGAGGAGAGACAAAGAAAAAAAATAACATGCAATTCAGAAATGTAGTAGATAAAAAGACTTTAAAAGGGCATTTTTTGGAGTTATGTAAAAATGTGTTGGCTATGTCAAAAGTGTATAATAGTAGAAGTTTATGGACTGGTGAGTGGGATTGTAATGTGATTTTGAAAATTGAAACTAAAAGTATTGCACATTTACCAAGTGTTATAACTGATGAAGGAAATTGGGACCATGGTAAAATACCGGGGCCAGCCAAAAACATCTTCTTGTGTGGTAAAATGATCATTTAATCAGTAATTGTGATAAAAGAAGATGTTTTTCATGTAGAAAAATAGGACATGATGCAAGAGACTGAGAAATGAGATGTCACAAATGAAATAAAAAGGGTAATTTAGGGGGTGAATGTGAAGAAAATGGGAAAAACATGGAAGCCAATGTTGCAGAAGTATTAACAGGGCAAGATCAAAAGGGTGGGGCTGGACAAAAAGGTGTAGAAACAGGAAACACAAATAGACACTGTGGATAAAGAAGAAGTTGCACAAAAAGTTACTATGCAGGAATAATGTAATATGGGAAAAATGTAAGAAAAAGAATCACGTTTGAGTGATAGTGATAAAGTTAAAGAGAATATAGTAAAGCAAAAAAAAATTAGGTTGGCAAAAGAGGGCAGGAGAGGAAAAGGAAAATTACAGAGGGATTTAAAAAAGAAAAAAAAAGAAATGGAAGAGGTCAATATATATTATTTAGGTGTGAAAAAGAAGAATAGGGGCTTTGGAGTGATGTAAAAAGCAAGATAGTGATGTCATTATATTAGAAGAAATTTGATTCTTGACGCAAATGGAAAGATATCAAACTGAAGAGTGGTGGGGAAAACATGTTATATGAAATTTTGGGAGACGTGTTCAGGAATACTTATTTAATGATATAATTAATGTGTTAAATGCTACATTTGTTATAACAAGAAGAATTACTGTTGTTGATGTAACCTGGGTGGAACATGTTATTAGAATTATTGCAATATATGCATATATAACAAAAAAGAACAAAGAACTGATGCTTAGAAATATAATTCAATGTGTAGCAGTTAAATTGATATCACTGTAGTCGGGGATTTTAATTCTAACTTAAGACAACAGAAAAAGAAGGCCTATGATGTCAAATTAGTACGGGACTTTATAAAATATAGACAATTAAAAAATAGATATTTAAAGACAAGGACTTATAGAAGAGGAGATAAAAGAAAAGAAATAGATTATTTTTTATTGTCAGAAAGTTTAGTAACAGTAAAACAAGTAGTTTTAATGACATAGGGCAATTTGAATTTCGATAAAAAGAAATGCTGAATATATAAAATAGGGAAAGGTTTAAAAAGAGTAAATAAGGTGAATGGGATGACACAGGAAGAGAAGATGTTATGAGATTATGGCAAGACCATGTAAAAATGAGAGAATTTTATAAAGATTGGTCAGAATGGTGGTTAAACGTCAAACTGAAAAACAACACATGCTATGTGACATGGGAGAAAGAGAAAATATATATTGGAAAAATAAAGTATAAGAATTTAATTAATGATACAATCAATTGTATAGAGAAAAAATGAAAATTTCTTTATTCAGGAGAAGGAGATATATAAGTTGAATAAGAAAAAATAGAATATTTATTGTATAAACAAAGACATTTTCTGCAAGGAGAGAAAGAAGAAATTGCACGATATTTAAGGAAAATTATTAAAGAGAATAATAGTTTAGAATTTGAGGGGATGATTGGCAGAATTAAATTTAATATGACAAAAAATTAAAATTCTTGGAATTAATTTTGGAAAACAAGAAATTATAGAAACAGTATGGAAAGGAAAAATAGAGAAAATGAAACTTATGTATTGAAAGTCTTTTAGGCTTTTGTTCAATAAGAAAGTTAATGTAATTAATTCCATACTGTTATCCAAAATTACTTATTTAGCAAGGGTTTTCAGTGTTCCTTTGCTTTTAGTGAAAGAAATATACAATATAATATTTTCTTTCATTTGGGGATCAAGGTTGAACCTGATCAAAAGAGGAGTTCTATATGTGAGAAAAAAAGCAGGGTTGGGTCTAATAAACCCTATAGTGCACACTGTTTCATTAAATTTATACAGAGTAAAATTTAAAGGGTGCAGAGTAATATTTAAAGGATAATCAGGTTTCTTTATTAATGAAAATAGTAAGTTTGAGGTATAAAACAAAAGGGTTAACTTTTTTCAGTTAAAAAAAGGAGAGTTTGTTGTAATAAAGAAATGGGAATTATCAAAATAAGATTATCTTTTGGAAAATAAATGTGAAATAGATTGAAAATGAAAGAAAAGAATGGTACAATAGGATTGTGGAAAAGTATTATAGGATTTAAATAAAGGAAAAAAAAGAATCTATTAAAGCAAGAATGAAAAGTTGTAAGGGAACTATAGTGTGTCAAGATTTTATAAGGAAGCTGACTAGATGGATTTTATAAGGAGGCTGACTAGATGTAAGGGATCTATAGAGTGTCAAGATATTATATGGAGGATGACTATACAATAATTTCTGGTAAAGGTGAACATGCCTTACAAAGTAGAAGAGATAGAGTCTGTTTGCATTGTGGTGATTTTGAAACCAGTGAACATGTTTTTCCTAGAATGTAAAAGAGTTAAAATGTTATGGAAAAAGATTCCAGATAAGAATTATGTGGAAGGATTTAAAGGAGTATATAATTTAAATATGGATATGATTGAATTTGGGTGTTATGGAAACAAACATAAAAAGGAGGTTGAAAGTATTGTTGTGGACCAAACCTTACGATGAGTTCTCCTGCTCGTACCTTTACTTTAGACGATAACCCTTTTGAGAACCTTAGCCTCCTAACTCAACTCATACAGCAACTATATCAAGAAGTGCCTACTGTCAACAGCGGTAATGTTGAACAAAATTCCTCAGTGGACACCAGCATTTTGCCAGGACAGCTTTTTCCTGGCACACAGGTAAGTTTTAATGCTACTAACACCAACGCTGATGGTTCCAATAATGCTTCCTTTCACAATTGGTTTAATAGAGACTTTTCTTTTTAACATAACAGTGCTAATGTTGGTCAAAGGGGAATATTTCAACAGTCTTTATCTTTGTTTAAAAACAAACTGTCTAAGTGTAGGAAACTACAAGTCGGGAATGCTTACTTTTTAGAATGCATTAGAAACAAGCTAGTGCCTAAAGGCTCGAGGCACTGGAAGTTCCCTAATGGGCTGATTGTGGCCTCACCGTTGCATTGCGAGTTAATTGCCTTATTTGATAGGCAAGGACTAGAACTGTTAGAACTCCTCATTAAGTATAATCAAAAAACTATTGACACTTTGCATGCTGAACTGATTGAGCTTGACAAAGTGCTACATGATGATCTATTATTTGAACATTCTATTCCAGCTTATAAAGTGGACAGACTGGCTGGGGATGTTAAATTCCGTAAAGAAAAAAGCTGGGCAAGGATATCAAGGCTTACCAAACAAGGACGGCCTATCCCAAACCTCCTTTTAATTCCACTTTGAACAAATACAGTATTGATTCCAACAATAGCATTGTACCTTTGAGAGGTGGAGCTGAAGAGCAGCCTTCCAACCAGGTCCCTTTAGGAAGGGAACCATTAAGAAGATCGAAAAGGATACGGAACCAAGCAAGACAAGTGAACTACAGGACCCAGAGGAACTAAAGAGATCAGAGGCATCAACAGAATCGTCCTTGCCAGAACACGAGAAGGCAGCTAGCCAGGTGGAACTAGATTGGTTCGGGGTCGCTCCTAGTTCTTTTTACCAGGGAAATTGCAATTTAGAAGCAAATACAAACATGGAGTCCCGTAATGAACTGAATGACTTAGGTGAAGTACCTTCTATTTTTACGAACTCTGAAGGTGACTTTACGGTTTACAATTTTTCTTCTTAGGTATTTGACTTTAATACTGAAAACTTGTTGTGTAAGTGTTTCAATTTTGTGCCTACTAAATGCTCGAGTTTGATTGAAATGATTTTTGATTCTGTTTCTAACACCGACAGCATTAATGTACTAAGAAAAAGGAGTATTTTTAACCCTCCCCTGGTCAATTCACTAATTTTATTTGAAAATATGTGTGAATTTGAATTTAGGGCTTTATTAGAACGTAGGCTGGAAAATGTCACTTTTAATTTAACAAACAGTGAGAGTATTCTCCTAGAAAAATTATGTTTGGATAAATCTATAAAAGTCATAAAACCTGACAAAGGGGGTGGGGCTGTGATTATGACAAGGCAGGATTACAGTAATAGAATGAATTTCCTATTGTTTAATGGGGCAATTTATGATGAAGTTTCTTTAAATTTTGTTAATATTTCCCATTATAGGATTGATTTACAGTTGAAAGATTTGTATGACCAGGGACAAATTGATGTAAATTTACTTGATTTTTTAACTGTCAAACATCCCAGAGTGCCGAGTATTTTCAGCATTCCTAAGATTCACAAAAACAGGAATGACCCACCTATGAGACTGATAGTGCAGCTGGTTCTAAAACACACTTTCTGGGTAAATACATTGACATCACACTTAAAAACGTTTTAAAAAGTGAAGAGCACATTTATATACTCTTGGCATTTTTTGAGTAAATTTAAGGATTTGACATATGATGAGAACTTTACTTTTCTTACTATTGATGTTACCAACCTTTTTAATGTTATTCCCCACCTTGAGGGCATTGAATGGTTTGAAGAATTTTTATATGATAACCATTATTTTGACAATAACCAGGTTTCAGTTTTAGTAACCCTCATGGAAATTGTCCTGAAATACAACTTTGTTTTTTGAAGGGTAATTCTTTGTACAAAAAAGTGGGGGGTTTTAAGGGGGCTTCTTGTGCCCCCATTTTCGCAAATATTGTAATGCTTATGTGGGAAAGGAAGTTTTTTTTTACTTCCCCCTTTTGTAACAAATCGTGTTTATACTTACGTTTTATTGATGATTTGTTTTTTATTTGGAAAGGGGATGAAAATGATGTACATGACTTCCTTACATATATAAATGGAACCACAGTGTTTTTAAAGATTACTTATGTGTATAGGTCACATGATATTAGTTACTTGGACGTTCAGATTAGGAAGGACGTTGATAAAGCACAATTTGTAAGTGATCTTTACAGGAAACCTACTTATTGTAATAATCTTCTTCACTACCAGAGTAGTCACCCTGAACACGTTAGGAAGGGTGTAGTAAAGAGTCAATGTGTACGAATTTCACGAATGGTTAGTAAAGATGAGGATTTTTACAAACAAGGAAATTGTATGAAGGACATGTTTTGTCCAGAGGATACCCTGTTGGTTTAGTGAGAGGGGCTTTGGAAGTTCAAACCCCTTTTTTGCACTGATAGTAATGACTGAAACATTTATTTGGATGTTGAATCCACTACACCCATTAGTGTTGGTGAGGACTATGTTTGCTCTTTTTTTTTACCAAATGTTCTGTGGATTACCAAGAAATTTACAACATTTTGAAAAAGAATTGGCGTGTTTTTCATGGGAAAGATGCAATATAGAATAAGGTGGGTCTGGAACCTCATGGTATTTTCAGATGGGGGGGTGACAATTAAAAACCATTTGGAAAGGGAGGCCTTAGTGGCTCCCTTACCAAGTGGTCTAGGGACTAAGAAATGTGGCTTTTGTGTACAATGCAATTTTATACTTAGCACTGACAAAATCAAAATTAATTATACTATTATTAGACCAAAGTGTAAATTTTCTTGTTGCACTTTGGGAGTAGTGTATGCTGCTTTGTGCACAAAATGCAAGGGTTTTTATATTGGAAAAACCAAAAGGAGATTTAAAGAAAGAATCTATGAACATCTAAGGAACATTAGAACATGCAATACCAGCAGTGCTTTATTTAAACATGTAGATAAGATATCCTGGTCATGATTTTAGGTTTCTTGTGATAGAAAAGGTGTTGCAGGACCCACAGAGGGGTCCATGGAAAGACTACCTCGAATTTAAGGAATTATGGTGGCAGGTGAGGTTGGACGCCCTTACTTTTCCTGGGCTTAATGACAGTCTTAATTTAAACAGCTTATTAAAGCTGCTTTTGTATAAAACATAATTTTGTTTTTATGAATTACGATACCATTTGTTTGTTTTTACTCTGCAATTAATTTTTAAAAACATTGGGTTGCTGTATGTGTAAACAAAAGGATAGAGAAAACAAAAAAGTTGTAATATTATTGGGTTCACCAGTTAGGTATTTTGAATTGTATTTGGTACTTTAAATGCTTTATTAATTAATGTGCTTTATTATCTGAATGTATCATGTGATGACTTTTTAAGGTATATATTATGGAGGTAAAAGGCTTTTACTGTTCTTGAAGAAGTCAGCTGATTTATGCTGACGAAAGCGCTAAACAATAAAGTTTCTTGGTTGAGTTTGAGAAGGTGTCCTTGGTTTTGGTTTCTTTTGGATTGTATTTGCGCCAGGTTCCTGGTTTTTGTGAGGTTGAAAGTATTGATAAAAAGGTTTCTGTATATTAGGGTTAATTTGGAATCAGATAGTAAAAGAAGTTGTGCTTAATGAAAAATGGGATGTGGCCATAATATTAAAAAAGATAAGGATGTGGTTGTGGACATTGGAGTGGGTGTCAAAAAAGTAATGCCGAAGTGTTATATGCATACAATGAAAGAAATGTAATAGGAAGATGTGATGTATGTTTTGTAAATATCGTACATAATGTATATAATGAAAAATATGTATATATAATATAAACAAGCAAGAATGTAAATGACTATGATTGTTTTTTAATAAAGGACCCCTTGTCTTTTCAATAGGTGCCATGGGATATTTTATATCCATCTGACCTACTTACCAACAAACCTACGTTTAACATCTCATCCAAAATCCGACACTCTTAGGAGTGCAGCACCCTCCATATTCTGCACTATAGTGTCAGCAATCCATCTAGCTGGTATAGGAATAGAACCTACAGTCTTCTACACCAAAGCTGAGTGTGGTAACTCTTGTGCCACTGACACTGCAAATGCCTATGGCATACCAACACCTTAGAAACTAAAAAGCATGGATGGGCTGCAAAATGAAATCTTGATCCTCCTCATAATGACAACATGGCTCCTGGTATGCTCAGCAAATCCAAGGAACAAATGGATTGTAGATCTCTCAAATAGGGAGAACAAGTGAGTCAGTAGAGCAGACAGCAGCATAAACTGAATAATCTGAGAAGAATCAGAGCAAAATAAATAAATAAATACATACATACATAAACATGTGATCAATATATATATGTGTGTGTGTGTGTGTGTGTGTGTGTGTGTGTGTGTGTGTGTGTGTGTGTGTGTGTGTGTGTGTGTGTGTGTGTATTATTTGGATTCGGATGTTTATTTTGGGGGGGATTGATATAAACATTTCCTTCTGTCACAGTGAATAGATAATCCATACTTCATTAAAAGTTCTAATTTAAAAAAAAAATAGATCCAGCTTTTTACAAGCTAAACAGGAACACAGACATTGTATGCGGGTGTGTTTCTAGCTGTGTATTTATTAAACCATGTACAATATATCCTCAATCTCTCAGACTGTGACCAGAAAATCATTAGCACTGTAAAGTAGGCTTCATATGTGCCACAGTCCTGATTTCTGTTTTGTTCGCTTTCATTTTTTATTATTATTTTTATGTAGTTGCTTTAATGTAGTTGAATTGAAGATGTGCATTTCCATTGTCTGGTGGTATTTTTTTTAATTTTGATGTATTAGTTTGTTTTATTATTTCTGTTTTTTTTTTGTTTTTGTTTTTTTTTTTTTTACTGTGTTTGAGAGTTTTTCCTGTTAAATTGCTTTTTAAGATGCTGGCAGTTTGCTGGATTTTGAAGTCTGTGAAGGAGTAGGAACATTATGAATGAATATGGAGTCAAGGTGGCCTGCACTAGCTTTTCCCATGCATGGCATTCACCCAATGCACAGGTATCTAGCAATTTGATTGGTCAGGACTCCTTGCTCATTTCTATAAAATCAAAATATTCCTTTTACTTGGCAGTGGTCAGCAGAAGGTTCAGAAATGTTAAACCTCACAGAATTATTTTAAATTTTTGAAGCTAGAACAAAACATTCTGAACAACTTTAATGGACTTCATGGGTGACTTATAAAAATGCAGGCAACTGCTGCCTTGTGAAAGTAATAAGCGGATTTTATTCTATGCAATCCTTCTGTTCATATGTAATATTTCTAGATTAGACTTTGTTTTTTAATATTTACATACAAAATGTAAATAGTTCTGTCAACATATCTGTCTGTCAAAGAGGACAACCTTCTTACATTACTTATCAACTAGTTGCATCAGGCCATGCTGACTCCACAGCAGAAAAGCATACAGTAATCTGTAAGTAAAACTTCATCAGGAATTAGAATAATTTTCACACATTAGCTATATCCACACCATTATTTACATGATCCCATTGTACACAGTTGTCTAGTCTCATTTCTTGAGGTTGTACCAGGGTACTCCAATGAAGTCAATCATTGATGTGTGCAGGTTCAAGGGGTCTCACGGGCCTTGTATGTAGCACTATTTAAAGAGATTTTAGTGTACTTCAGCAGGATTCTTTCAGCCAAATAACTCAGTAACCCTGCTCTTGAAATTTGCCAATATCATTTTAGTTTGCCCTAGAAGTTGAAGACATCTAAACAAAAAGTAGCATATGTCAAAAATGAAACACAAAAACGACATCTGCCTCTTCAAATAGCATAAAATGTCTGTAATTGTTCTGAAGGTCTGAAATAAGAATTGCAGTTCCTAAGTAAGGGCATTCTGACTACCATTTTACTCATCTGTATTTTTCAGTTTTTTTCCAAGTCCATGGTCTCTGGTATTAAATAAGTATGAATGTCATTACCAGAGCCATAGATGGTCACTTGAGATCACAGACTATTCCGCCAAAATAGCATCTCCCCTATTAATCTGAAGTTGAGGATGAAAAAAGTCCCTATAACTGTCAAAAAGAGCTGATACTTGCTCCATTTTATGGTTGCAAAAACACATACATAGCTAAATATAGTCATTTAAGTATCCCTGGCTGGTGAAATGAATGCCATTGCTGTACTTGGGCCCAGTCAGTAAATTATTTGAAGTGCTGATAATGCCCATGATGCTCTGTGCCCATTAGAGGTTTCCCATTCACCCGACTCTAGCTGCAATACTGGTTCCCAGCAGGATTCCACAGGGTTGTGTTTTCTACCTTACTTGAATTTATAACACAATGCAGAATAAGTGTCAAATTTACTTATTTACCAGCGATCTAATATTATGATATTGATGTTCAACACAACAACACAAATCACAACTTGTGGAGTATTTACAACAAAACCTGACTGAAAAAAAGACCATAAAATGTCAAAGGTACACATAATCAAGTACAAAGAGCCATCCTAATAATTAAAATATCCAACTATTCTGTTTAGATAAAGCATAAACTCAGTAACAACAGAAAATGTAGGATGTTTGTCACTCAGATTTTCCATCCTGGTCATTCCCAAACTCCATTACCATATCCAGAACTTTGTGACAGTGTGGTGGGTGAGCAGGTCATCATTCCCATGATTCTGTGGGTAAACTTATTGGCAATATTCCCAGTGGAGAGGTCAGACTACACAAAGGTGATCATTCTTCTGCACTAAACAACAGCAGACCTATATCAGTTCTGCCCTCACTTTTCAAAATTTTAAGACATTTTTTCCATTGACAGCTATAGGATTACCTAAGGATTATCTAATCCACTCCATCATAATTTCTGTCATTCAACACTGTTTCAGACTTCACTATAGTACTGACAGTGCTCTCCTAAACCTTTTGCAATATACACAGTTACTTAGATATGGTTGACAGTACATTTCTTATTGTCTCCAAAGCTTTTGGCACAATATATCACAGAAAGTGTTTCAATATGGTACATAATATGAGCTTCACAATTTGTGCTAAAAGATGGTTCTCCTGTTATCTGTCTGGTCAGAATTGGTGGGTTATATGGAACACATCTTTCCTTTTGTTCATGCTAGTAAACATAAGAGTGCCATAATGGTCTGCGGTGGGCCCTCTTCTTTTTGCTACATATGCAAATGAAACAGTCAAGCAATGTAGAAGATATAAATTAATACAGCATACAAATGTCTGCATTACTCAACTAAAGTTTGATTATTATATTAAAAAATGCCTTTAGTAAAACGAACAGAAAAAAGGCCAAGCTCTAAAATGCCAAAAACTTCCTTACCAATGCTACTAGGGTTACAACAGCTAGTACTGTCTCCTCTCTGAACCTGTGTTATCATCCTTTCATCTTCAACTCAAGCAACAGCAAGTTTAGAAAAGAACATCGTGATCTGTTTCTGGTACCCCTGGTTAACACCCACACAAACATTTTTAATGTTTAGAAGCTGTCCAATAGTTCACTTATCCTTTGCTCACAAACTCTTGAAATTGCCTAACTCGTAACTTTCACTAACCCAAATTTATCGAGACACTCCTCCTACGATCCTAGGGAATTAGATAGTAAGTCACTATACCAAAATCCAAAAAAAATGTATTTAGTGATTCAAGACTTGCAATATACACAGATGTAACAAACTACCTTACAACATAACATGCACTGAAAAAAATAAAAATAAACCCTTCAAGACATGCTTAAGAGTTCCCTTAAATAGAAAATGGACCAATAACAATGGTGTTGTATTACAATACCAGTTAGCATATTCTCATATTTCTTATAACATACCTCCCCTTCTGCTCCTACAGTAATAGTCCTCTATAATACCGACTAATATAACTAATGCCACTACACAATTTCTGACAGTAATACTGAAATAACTACCACACTGGAATATATCTGTCTTTTTTTGTTTGTTTTAATTTATCATATAGAATTTTACAAATTACTATTTTTTTAATTTATTTGTTGGCTGGGAGGGTCTCAAAACAACTATTCCTTTTCATGGGTGACCCAGAAGGACTGTCTGGTTAAGTGACTTGGTCAGGATTACACAGTAAGCACATGAAGATGGATGGGATCAAAGTCTGTATCTTGAACATAGGAAGCAGCTCTTTAAAGCTCAGAGCTTTGGACCTCTGCGTTAACTGCTAGACTGCTTTCTGAGAACTATCTTTACGTTATATACAATTATACTACAATTTCTTTTAGCTCCCTATTGTAATTCCAAGCCTTGGAATTTCAAAAATAAAAACTAAGAAAACGACGTTACTATGAAAATGCAGTAGAACAGTGAATGATCATCAAAAGCCATGCAGGTCCCCCTGGCATGAAAAGGCTTGAAAGCTATACATAAACAGAACTCTTTCCTACTGTGCGGAATTAAAGTGACAAGACGTGCAAAAGGGAAATACAAATTGTGCATGTTGAAGAAAGCTTAACGTCTGAAAAACAAATACCCAATTTTCCTCTCTCAGCATGAAGTTTTGTCCAAAAGAATAAACTGGGGAGAGAAAAACAAGATGTTCCAAAGGTTGACACTTTAAAAGATTTATGTGCCAAAAGATGGAATGTTGCATAACAGAGAGTGAATAAAAAAAAAATCCAAAAGTCTTCATTTCTTCAGAGAAGAGTCATATACTGGAGAGACTTCTAGAGATAGTCTTTGTTCATAGAAATCATAAGAAGTTCAATGCTACTGAGTCTTGTAACCATTACGCCTTGTCAATTCTATCCTAGACTGTACCTCCCTTCTACAGAAAGGTTATGCCAGTCATGCTCAGGCTATATTTATGAATTCGCATCCAGTTATCCAGGTTCTGTTTGAAGGATGATACATCATACAGCTTAATATCTAATAGGGAATCTATTCCAGAGCCAATAAGACATAAAAATGAAGTACGCGTATGGTGCTTCTATTCTTTTTGGTAGCTTAGGGATTTCAAATCTGATCTTCTTTGTTAGGAATCACAGAGGGTCTTCCAAACTGTTTGTTATGTCTAATGAAGTGCCCCAAATGGGACATTAATGTAATATGTGCTGAAAACAAGGAGATAATAACCTGTTTAGATCTGTATGATGTACTTTTGATAATCAGCTGTGCTAAGTAGAAGGATTTCTTGAGAACTGTTGCAAAAGCATGTTTCTAAAGACATGCTTCTGGAGCATTTCTCCCCGGGCCTCCACTGAAAACAGGATCTGTGGAACCTAGTCGGACTTTCCCGGTCAACAAATGTTAAATAAATAAATAAAATAAATAAAAAAAAAATAATAATGGTTAAAAGAGAGGGAATAATCAACCCAGGGTTCCCAGGTGTCTAACTACATTTTCATTTTGAAGTGTGTCATTGTCATTGCTATATGCTGGGGAAAGGGAGAGATACGTTGCCTACAAACTATGACCGTGTTGCTTTTTGCATTTAATTTAAGCCCATTTTCAATACATTGGGTATGTACAAGTGCATGTTCCTGTTGAAGGGCTTGTCAGAGGGAGGATTTGACAAAGACTCCCAGTTTGCAGTAATCTGCAAATTTGGTTAACCATAGATCTTAGTTTTTAGACTAGGTCAGATGAGCAAATGCAAAACAAACATGGTCCCAGCATTGAGCCCTGTGAGACACTACTTCTCACTTTCATGTTCTCTGATGCTACTTCTGCCACTTATAACTTGTGGGTTCTGGCTTTTAGCCAGTTTGCTATCCATGTTACCACATGGGGTCCATTTGTAATGCATTTAGTTTATTGATTATGCTGGTATGGGGATAGTGTCAAATATCTTAGCCAGATCAGCATAAGCTGTGTGCACAGTATGGCCACACACAGCTTATGTTACCTTCACAAAGAATTTAACCAGGTTCATCAGACAGGATCTACCTTTTAAGAGCCAAATGCATGCAGACTGACTCTGATGAGAATGTTAATGTTGGTTTTAATCAGGTCCATTATATTGTATTCAGTGGCCTTAAAAATGCGACTCATCAGGCTGATGGGCCTGTCCAAGGTCAGGAGTAGGGTCAGCTTTGTGGAGTGGTGTCAGATTATTCATTCATGCTTCTTCTTCTTCATCTGTCATACTGAGACAGTAAGAGAGATTATTCAGGTTTTCTTTCTTCTATGGTAATTTAAACATCATACTTGGACATTAAGTTATATTAGCTGCACAGTTAATATAAATACAGACAGATGCTGAAAGAGCTTGCAAGTGTATCACTGATGACTGCCACATTCTAGCAGAGGAGCAAAAGACTGTGATATTATATTTTCCAAATTCAGGGCCTGACCATCCACAAACGCAGATCACTTGCAATGAGTAAATGAGAAATTTGCCTAAAAATGTATTGAATCAAGTATAGCTGCAAATAAATCTGACATTTGCCTAAAGAGGAAAAAGTGTTGATGTGCAAGTATTTATTTTCAGATTTCTGGATTCTTCAGAGTGTGGAAACAGAACTCAGCACTGTTTCTTCCAGATCTTATTGAGGATCAAAGCCCCTAAAATAAGGAGACTCTGCTAACAATTAACTTTTTGACAGAAAAAAGAAACTTTTTTGAATTTTCAACTTACAAAAGGCATTTTACCTGTTGGCTACACACTACAATGATGTAAATGATTTTTTTCCTGACTTATTACATCTGCACAGCAGTTTTCGATAAATGAGTACTCAGTCATTAAGTTTTTAATATATATTATAATATTATAATAAATACTATTTATAAGCAAATCAATCCTAGCTATTTAAAAATTTAGCTCGACTTGAACCTAGGATAATTGCTTTGGAAAGGGGATAAATAAGTGTGGAGACAACTTATTTTACCCACAGATGCATATTATATAATGTACAATAATTATAGTACTGCCATGTGCTAGAGTGACTGTGCATTTGTCAAGAGCAGAGTCACGAATGGCAGTTGGACTAGGTGAATGGACAGACTATGAGATGGTATTGTCATTTTGGTGGGGGTGGGAACTCACATGAAGAGAGAGTCATGCCTAATAGCTCACCCTCACCTTCTAAATTATGTCGTCACACAGGGCTTGAGCCACTAAGACTGATTCAAACCATCTTGATGAGCATCAGTGGTGACCCCAGTAAATAACTGCTTTCAGGTAGAGGTGCTGTCAGGAGAGACACATGTCCACAAAGTTCATCTCAGGCTATTTAATTTTTAACTTTCATGGATCTGAAAAAAATATGTTGCTGAGGAATATGCATATGATGGAGGTCTTACACCAGAGTGAGAGCTGAAAGGAGAAACCTGAGCTTTGTAGTTATGTCTGTAATATCACAAATAGAGTATCAGGCATTGTGGCCATATTTGTTTGCACATACAATTATTGTCTATTAGCATGCAGAATTATGAGCAACATGTGTGTCCAGTAATGAAAAGCATACCACATAAAGCAATGTATAACAGCACATTAAGCTACGGTTCATATGTTCTGGTAACGCAATGACTTGTGAAATTGTAACACTACACTCACATACCACTCTTGAACTGTATCAGCAGTTAATTATACCTTATCACATACTGTCCAGATATGATTTGTCATGGGATTAAAATGTAGTTATATGAACAGGATACAAGGAAAACAGCATTCACAGTTGTAGATAACATATTACTTAAGTACACATTAATACTTTTTGCATACTTGTAGAAAAATTGATATGATTACACTACATAATAGTATACCCGCCTCTCAATGTACTAACAGCAATGGCGATAAGATAAAACATGCTTAAAACACAATATGTTTACCAGAAGAGTGCACAGCAATCATATGTTCAGTGAATATTGTAGCATTATAGTACATTCTATCCATGGTTTGAAATTTTCTTGAATTCTTAGTGGGTATGCATATTTGCTAGAATTTATATTACATGACTCTTGCTTTGTTCTTATACTGTAATATCACTTGTGAACAAATTGTAGAATATTGGAATTCTCATTGGGTGTGTTACTTAGGTCTCTTTTAGCCTTTTTATCTCACAGATATTTGTGCAAGCAGTTCAAAGTAAAGATGTAATTCCTGTATCCGGCATGAGCTTTTTATGTCTGGATACAGAAGTCCAACAGAGATATGTTCAGTTACAATACACATATTACCCATGAGTCCTTTGCAAATACATGTACTATGCATTATCTGTTAGTATATATGTATCTTAATCTATATTTAGACTGCACTGTGATGCCACTGGCATTTGCAATGTGCATTATACACACAGTGACTCTAATGTATGACCTCTCAGAATTTGCAAAGTATGCCAGAATTATAGTTGTATATCTCTAACCTGGGAGTACATGAGAGTGACAATTCCTAAGTCGTGTATCAACAGAAAACTGATGATCATCTCCGAGTTGCACTGTTAGCTTGTATACTCTATGGATTTAGTTGAATTTTGGTCACATGTCATAAGTACTGCAGTACTACTGCATAATTTCCCCTAAACCACATCACAGCATCCAGCAAAGTCAGAGGAGCATACATTCTAGCATAACTCCTGCAATCATGAATTAGTGACAACTACACAAATCAACACTAATACACTCCTTCCATACACATTACAGTACACAAGGAGATGCACTAAACTGATGGCACATGACTATACTAAACATCATATATTAAAAAATCAAGATAACCTAAAACATATTAATTTTGCATAGCAATGATATTTATTACACATGTACTTACTAATCCGTTTGTGTAAATATAATGCATGTTGAATATATTTCATTTTACTGTGTATGCCACTTTTGGGAGTACACTAGGTATCACATTTCCTTTTTGCAGTAATATAACCTTTCCTGCATGTATGCAACAAGTACTAGTAGGTGATTGGCTAGTATACTAATAGGGACATAGGAACAATATTAGGCAACTGATCACAGGATCATAAGAGGCCTAGCTTTACTCATCTTTAAGTAGCTACACAAGTTCTTTTTGTGCTTTATGAGTATTTAACAGTGTACACCTCACAAATCAAGTAGGGTCATACATGATAACCCTGCTGTAAATGTATGCCTACCCATCCAGTCATCAAAACTAGCCTACAAAGCAGTATTTGGCTTGACCTGTAGTGGTAACTTGGGAATACGTTGAGCTATGAATATGTTCTGCCTGTCAGTCTTGTTTGTTTGTTAGTGCAAATTTAGGTCTCTAATACATGCACTGGCAGAGCTTCTAGTTTTGTGAAGAAAGAGAAGGTCAAATAGAGTTGGATCTTTCATGACATGAGAAGCCAGACACATGTCACCTCTGAGGCTACTGAATATAAGGAGAGCTGTGCTACTCTGTCAGAAGAGATGAAGGTTTGAGGCCTTTATTATTATTATTATTACTACTATTATTATTTTGGTTAAGCAGCATTGGGCAATACACTTGGAATTTAACAGAGCTAGGGACTCTGATAAATTTGTGTCGTCCATCTTCCTAGACCTTTCCAAAGCCTTTGATACCATGTCTCACCCCCTTCTTCTAAGCCAACTCTGTCTAACTGGATTGAGGCCCCTACATTTCAGCATCTTTATTAATAGGCTCCACTTATCTCTTATTCATGGTTCTGTTATTCAATATGCTGACAAATCTACAATCATTTCCTCTGCTGATTCCATTCCCATGCTCCAAAGCATTACTCAACTAGAATTCTCTTCCACTGAAAACTGACTTACCAAAAATAACTTGCTACTCAGTACTAAGAAAAATAAGCTACTTGTTGTTGCCCCTAAGTTTTGTATCCCACTAAACAAAGACCAATTCACTATACTCTTCCATAACAAAACACAAATTGAAATAGTCTTCCACACTAAACTACTATGTGTTATAATAGATGAACACCTCAAATTCGATCTTCATGTCCAACACAATATCAAAAAAGCTCATTAAAAATTGGGCTTACTATACAGACACAAATACATTCTCACCCCCACTACAAAAGACCTAGCCATCACGTATCTTCTACCTTCTCTGACCTATGGGGTTCCACTACTTACAAACCTACCCTATAACCTAAAATCCAAACTAAAAACCTGCCACAATAAGATTGCCCAATTTGCAAAAAACTCCTCCTATTCCACCTACCACCATGCAGCTTTACATTCTCTAAACTTTTTAGAACTACTGCACTATCTCTTATACATTCCGCTAATGACAGCACACAAAATTATACGCAAACCTTCACCATGCCCTGCCATTTCCTCTCTTTTCACCAACTACTTACCCAAAAGACCTCTTAGTTCTGAAAATCAACATCTACTACAGATTTATAAACCAAAACTTCCAGCTGGCCAACTCCTATACTCCTATACTATTGTCAAAAAGTGGAACTCTCTTTCTATAACTCTCTGATGTAACCCAAACATTGATACTTTCAAACTCTCTTTACACAACTACCTATCTTACATTTGGAGCTGTGACTGCTCTACATCCAATTCAGTCAAGACCTGACTGCTTCCAATTCCTTCACTCCCTTTCTGCAACCGCTACTCCTTCATCCATTCTGTCACTTAGACTCTTTGTCAAAAGTGATCACAATAGCTGCTTATATTTGAATTTTCTTATGAATGATCTCATCAGTTTTATAAAGTTCTTTATATAAGTGCATGTTTGAAATTTTATCTGTTAAAAGTATGGGAATTGTGATGTTTATCCATCTCTTTACTTATATTTAAATTGTTTAAATTGTTCAAGCTTGTATTATGTATTTGGAGCTTTTCTGCCCGGGCCTCCACTGAAAATGGGCTCTTCTGTCCAGTGGACTTTCCCAGTAATCAAATGCCAATAAATAAAGAATGCATTTGTATTTACCAAGTGGGATATTGTATTCAATAATGGGTCTGAAAATGGAAGAATACAGTGGTAAGATGACATCTCTAGATCTTGAAGATATTCCATTTAAATTAACAACTCCACATAGAAAGATTTCCTAACTGTGGTGGAAATAGGATAACTGGTAGATAGATAGCTGTACACATAAGTACTCATGTCTCTTATGACCATATCTGTTTGAAAAAGGGTATCACTTATAACATACAAAGTGGGAGCATCTTTTCGCCAAATGCTACAAGATAACTGACATGTACAAAGTGACCATTGTTCATAATCTCTGCCTTTCGGCTTTTCCCGGTTTGGGGTCGCCACAGCGGAACTCGGGCTGCTAATGATTGGCAGTGGATTTTTATAGTGCCAAGTTGCCAGCCCAATGCCCAACCTTCGAAGAAGGCACACCCATTCATGCACGCACCTACCTGCATGTCTTTAGACATCATAGTCTCTGTAATCTTTTCAAAGTAATTTGTTTGGTTCAGCAGACAGGAACTGTCATTCACAAAACCAGATTGAGTTGGGTCTAGATAAGTTAAGTTGCTTATATCTGCATAAACAGTTCTGCAATGATATGTTCTATGGCTTTACATGTAACACTGGCGGGTCTACAGAGTGGACACTCTTGTGTAGAGTACCTGTTTTCTAGGTATCAGGGACAGACTCTTTGAATAGGCTGAGATTGAAGAGTTTAAGGAGAGACTCAGATAGTACATGCTTGGCACTGATGAGAATGCAGCCTGCAATGATATTTGGCTTAATACAAACATTATTTCTAGTATTTCATAGGGACTTTAAGACTTGTTTCAAGGTGGTTATAGAGAAGCTAGACTTTCATGGATAGTGGGTGCATCAACACGGGTAAGTGGGGTAAAGTTAGCACAAAAAAAAGAGCAGTGAACTGTAGTAAAAAATGTAAAGTGCAAATGGATTTGCTACAAGAGACACTCTTGGAACGAACTGAACATGTGAATTTGATAAAGAAAGGTTTTCAGGAGGGTTATTCAGCAGAATACCTGGGAAAATGAAAAGAGGAGTACTTATATTAATTGCAAGAGGAGCTCCAATAGTAATAGAACAGCATAAAAAAGATGATTGGCAAGGGAGGAGGATTATACTGGCATGTATTTATATTCTGCCTAAAACTGCTATAATGGAGCTTAAGAAAATTATAGATTGTTTACTTGTGTATTGGCAATATCCTTGGGATTGGGATGTATGTTATTATTATTATGGATGAGCACAGTGCATTGTTTTTCTTTAAGTTCCTGAAATAACTGAAGAAAGATTTGTAGTTTTCTTTGGTATCTATACTGACCTTAAGTTTTTACTTTGCTTTACATTTTCTAATAGCATTCTTAAGTTCCTTGCAAGCGTATGCTACTGTGCTCTTGAAGTAGTAAGCTACAGCTACTAGTACTGCATAGTAGTGGTATGTGGTTAACCTGTGTGCACAGTAATTGCATTGCTAATATGAGTAATCACTATCACCTCCATATTAACATTGTATTACACTATTCACTATTGTACACTACTAATATGAGTAAACAATATCACCTCCATGTTAACATTATATGACACTATTCACTATTGCACACTTTTATGAGTAAACAATATCACCTCTATGTCAGCATCGCATTTCACTATTCACTATTGTACACACACTTCTTCATACTGTTCAGTCTACAACATATTAGCAGATATCACCTGTATGTTTATTCAGGTGTAGCCATACAACAGTCTAAATGTCTGCACTATTCAAGACATACTAGAAATGCCCAGATATTTCTGTAATTCATCTCATCTCTCACTCTGGTAATATCACAAAATCATCATTTTTGAAATCCCACCCCTTCAATTATTTAAATTTATTGGCCATCCTACAGTATTTCATAGTACCAAAAAACAAAAGTGACCACCCATTTCAATCCATCTTGCTGTTTTAAAAATAGTAACTCTCCACTAAACCTTAACTTTTTAAACAGGTAAAACTCAAGTTACCTACTTTCACATCTAACTTCTCTAGTGCACACTGCAGAGTGCATTCTTTTCAATCTTACCTTTAAGCATCCCTGTGACTAGCACTTTTCTAATACCTGCTGGAAAGCACTAGGAAGCCTTAAACTCATACAAACACTGAACTCTCCTTGTTAACAAGGAGAAATTAATAGTAGGCACTAAACAGCCTATAATTGCAAAGTACCTTGCTAAGGAAACAGCTCCTATACTTTACAAAGAACAAAAAAGCCCCAAACCAGGCATGTCCAAGGGTCAGCTTCCGGTGATTTCTCCTGTCCACCTGGTGAATCTGGGCATACTGGGGCAATGCAGCAATTGCCTCATGTACACAGACAACCCTCTCCTCCTACCACCCAACACTACAACCTGTGAGAGATGCACTTACATAGCCAAAATGGAAGCAAAGCTCTCTCCACCCAAGATTGTGCTAAACAGTCAAGAGGAGAAGGTTAACACCCACACTACACCTCAAGCAACACATAGCCCTTCTAAACCTGCACCACCAACACCCACATATAGCAACACTAAATCCACATATGCAGAGGCCCTCAACTGTAACCTGCCCAAGCAACAAAGACCTCTGAAGCTGAAATGCAAACAAACACCAATCACAACCAATGTGTCACATAGTTCACAACACCAGTGTGCCACCCAGCAACAGTCCCTAAGGCAAGACAATGTACCGAACACTTTAGTCATAGGTGACTCTATAGTCCAGCACACTGATGTCCCTCTCACCAGGTTGAATAAGGAGAAAATTTCAGTCAGCTGCCTGTCGGGTGCCAGGATCCGCCACATAACGCATGCACTCAAGTCAGTCCACAACAAGTACAAATATGACTCTGTCATTGTCCATGTTGGAGTGAATGACTTGAGACGTACCTCCCTGGACTACATGAAGAGAGACATGAAGAGCTCTCGGATCATGTGGCCCAGGCAGGTATGACCCTAGCCCTGAGTAGCATCCTGCCTTCGCCCAGAATGATACCACAATATAAGGATAAAATGATTGACTTCAACAATTGGCTAAGCTTATGGTGTCATTCAAAGGGGATCCAGTATCTGTCTGCCTGGGATGACATGACTGACAGACCACGATGCTTTGCCAGAGATGGTCTGCACCTGTCACCCCTGGGATTCAGGTTACTGGCTAAGGCTGTTGCCACCCCTATAGTGCCTTTTTTAGGCAAACTTCAAAGGACAAAACCACCACCGTAACAGGTACAAGCATGCAAAATCTGAAGGTAATTCTATTCAATGCTAGAAGTCTAAACCTCAAAATGCACTCTCTCGAGGCACTCCTAAAAATGGAGAACATAGATATCTGTGCAGTAACTGAGACCTGGTTCAAGGCTCCAGAGAGCACCCCTGCAATACCAGGCTACAACTCTTAACACACTTTTCGGCCACCAAACCAGGACCGAAACACTAAAGGTGGAGGAGTGTCAATATTCACCAAGGATATTCACACCACCAGGCTAGTTGGCCAACACAATGTGTCTGAAATTCTCCAAGTGCAACTATCACTAGGTAAGACTGCAATCCAAATTGTAGCTTGCTACAGATCCCCCACCATACCCCAAGATTCTCACTACACCTTTCTAAACATACTGGAAAATATTAAGATAGAACCAAACACCCTAATACTGGGTGATTTTAACTACCCTGCCATTAACTGGGAAAATTACTCATGTCCCAATACCTTTGCACAACGGTTCTTGGAATTCATAAATTCCAACGCCCTGGATCAACTAATCCATAGTCCCACCAGGGGCTCCAATATCCTAGACCTGGTCATTACCAACATGGGAAATCAATGCTCCATACCTATGGTCACCCCCTCGTTAGTCAGGTCTGACCATAAGCTAATCACCCTAAATATCCACATCCCACCCCCACCCCCCAGTAAAGAAACCACCATAAAAAAACTTCTCCAAGGCCAACTTCATGCTACTCAAGTCAGAAGTGACAAACTTCATGACACCCATGCAGACTGGAACTGAAAGTTCAACTGCTGAATCCTACACTAAGGCACTGTACGAGCACATCCACTCATGCATGAATCGTGCCATCCCAAATAGAACCAAAATGCTCTCATCCAAAAAAAGGAAGCCAATCTGGTGGTCCCCTGCCATAAACAAACTTTACAACAAGAGGAAGAAACTTTTGCAGAAAAGAGGAAAATCCCAGGATGCAAAAAACTGCGTTACTAGCCTCAGTAAGAAACTGAGATGCCTCATAAAATCCTCCAAAGCTAGTTACGAAAATAAAATTGCCAAAGATTCCAAAGACAGCCACAAAGCATTCTATAACTATGTCAAGAATCTAAATGGCAATGCTCAGATCTGCTCTGAGCTAAAACAGAATGGCATTAAATATACTGATCCGAAGGATATTGCCAATATCCTGGCAGATCGATTCAGTGCCAACTTCACCCCCCTGTCACCCCCTAAATGGCCCATCTCAATACCAGAAGATTGCCAAATTACAGTAATAACGGCCACACAGGTACAAAACGCACTCTCTAAAGCCAAGAATACAGCATCCATGGGACCAGATGACATCCCGGGCTGTGTACTACATGAACTACAATATGAACTGGCACCTCACCTAAGTGTCATGTTTAATCATAGCCTCACCTCAGGTTTCGTGCCCACTGAGTGGCGCAGAGCTACAGTTATCCCAATCCACAAGGGGGGATCCACCTTGGATCCCGGAAACTACCGTCCCATCAGTCTGACAAGCCTTATCTGCAAGGCCATGGAGCGTATTATCATGGAACTTATAAACAAAGACATTGGCAACCTTCAAACACTGGACCCCACCCAGTTTGGGTTTGTGAAGGGCCGATCTTGTCTCCTGAACCTGATTGACTTCTTTGAATCAGTCTCCAGAGCCATGGACAAGGGTAAGGTGGTCCACACAGCCTATCTAGACCTTGCCAAGGCCTTTGACACCATCCCCCACTCTGGAATCATAGATAAACTTACTAAGTTGGGCATTAATCCCTATGTCACCCAATGGGTTGCTAAATGGCTTACTGATAGAACCCACACTGTAAAAGTAGCCGACTCCAAATCCAGCTCCAGACAAGTGACAAGTGGAGTACCTCAGGGTTCAGTCCTGGGGCCGCTCTTGTTTGGCATCTACTTCTCTGAAGTACAGGTCAACACTAAGGGACTCTGGCTAACAAAGTTTGCAGATGACTGCAAACTGGGAGCCATTATTGAATCCCCAAATGATGTGGATACTCTACAAAAGGGCCGTACAGAAACAGATGCTTGGTGCCAGAGCCATGGGCTCAAGCTCAATGCCAAGAAATGTATTGTTATCCCCTTTGGGAAAAAACATGTATTCATGAATTACCATATAGGTGGAAGTACACTACACTACACAGAAAGTGTGATAAAGACTTAGGGACACAGGTGGACAGTGGTCTCACCTTCGATAACCACATCGCCACAACAGTCAGGAAATCCTTCTATGTGGCACACCTCATCACGAAGGGCTTTACATCCAGAAAAAAGGAGGTCATCGTCCCACTGTACTCATCCCTCATTAGACCCATTATAGAATACAACGCCCCATTTGGTATGTACCTCTCAAGACATCTGCAACAACTGGAAAGGCCTCAGAAATACCTCACTAAAAGAATCACAGGCCTAAAGCAGATGCCCTACGCTGACCGCCTTAAAAAACTCCAGCTATACTCTGTCGCATATAGTCTACTCAGAGGCGATCTCTGCTTAACATACAAGGCCATGTCAAACCCAGAGCTGTTGGACATGCTACACTTAAAGAAATCCCAATCCCTCAGAGCTACACGCTCCAGGGATCTAAACCTTGTTATCACAATAAACAAAACATGCTGGAGGGATAGGTTCCTGACCCAGAGACTCCCCAGACTCTGGAATAGATTGCCCATACATGTCAAGCAGAGTGTCTCTTTGGACCTCTTCAAGAGGAACCTTGACGATTGGATGGGAGAAAGGAAATTCACCCCAGGGATCACGTCAGTCGCCCTGCTAGACAGGGGTCCAGGAAAGTAAATAATGTGGGAAGAAATAGCCAGGGAATTGTTATGGCTAGGCTTGTATAGGCCCTAGGGCTGATAGCCTAGTACCAACCTATGAACCTATGAACTGCATCATATACGTGTTTATCTGCAGGAACTTTTTCTTTCTGTAAATCTGTGGTAGTTCTGTGGGGTGTGATGATGTGTGTGGAAGTGCGGTTCTCCTGAGCCCTCCTCTCATTATACCAAAGTTATACAGCATCACCCAAGTATTTAATAGTCCCACAGTTCAGGGTCACCAGCTAGTATGTGGATGGCAATGCTTCTTTTGCAATGCTCATTGTGGGCACCTTTTGTGGGCATAAATTCATATTTTTCTACATATATATGTTGTCCAGAGGCACGTCACTTTCTTATCAAAGAAAACTTTTTGCTGTCAACAACTACCTACAAGTGCGAGTGTGTGCCTGTGTCTGAGTGCGAGTGTGTGCCTGTGTCTGAGTGTGAGTGTGTGTGCGAGTGTCTGAGTGCGAGTGTGTGTGCGAGTGTCTGAGTGCGAGTGTGTGTGCGAGTGTGTGAGTGCGAGTGTGTGTGCGAGTGTGTGTGTGTGAATGTGTGTGAGTGTGTGTGCGAGTGTGTGAGTGCGAGTGTGTGTGCGAGTGTCTGAGTGCGAGTGTGTGTGCGAGTGTCTGAGTGCGAGTGTGTGTGCGAGTGTCTGAGTGCGAGTGTGTGTGCGAGTGTGTGTGCGAGTGTGTGTGCGAGTGTGTGTGCCTGTGTGAGAGAGAGAGAGAGAGAGAGACGTGTGAATGTTTGCATATGTTTGCATATGCAATGATGGACTATTGCCCTGTTTTGGACTGATTGGCTTCGTTACCCATTGCTTGCAAGGATAGGCCCCAACTCCTAATGACCACAAATTGCATAAGTATTTAATCAGTGAAATGAATGAATAGTCAAGAGGTAATCTAAAAAACTTGCAGCAAATAAAAACTTTCAGAATACATAAAGAGTTGTCCCGGTCCCCTTCAATAATACACATCACACCAAATGACATTTGACGACCTTTATTAAATTTCCATAACATAGCTTTGATCACCAACTTTATTAATTATAACTATATTTGATATGATTCTAAATACAGCATAACATCCTTGTAATGTTAATCAGGGCAGCGTAACTACTCACTCTACCATAGTAAGCAGCGACCATACCTCTACTCACTTACTTTACTTATGAAGCAGTGTCCCATCTCACTTCATACACCATTCATTGTAATGTTAATCAGGGCAGCATACCTACTCACCCTGCCCAACAAGCAGGGTCCATACCTCTGCTCGCTTACTTTACTTATGAAGCAGCATCCCAACTCACTTCATACACCATCCATTAAATTGCCTTCAACCAAATAAGCACCATCCTTACCTCAGCTTGCTTATCTATTCAGCAAGCTTCCTCCAACTACTCCTTTCCTCAGATCCTTGAAATGAACATCCAGACATCAGAGGGGGAACAGAAGTGGGCAAGCCTATCCCTCTTCTCTGCCAACCAGCCTGGCCAGGCAGTTCCCCCTCCCTTCTACCCAAAATTGTTCAATCCACTTCCCATAAAGGGAAGAGTCAAGCCAGTCCACTTCCCTTAAAGGGAAGGGTCAAGCCAAACATCATTTGGTGTACCCATCATTTGTAAAGGACCTCAGAATCCTGTCAAACCCCTTTGCAAAGCAATCACTGAAACACACCCTAATGAAACTAAGTAGGATTATTGTGACCTTGTTGTAACACTGGAACATCCATACCAAAACAACACATACCCTTTTAGCCCGCTGCCTTCAAACTGAATTCATGGCTCAACCTGAATGTACTGACAGCCTAAAACCACAACAAAACCACAAACTATAACCCCTTGAACTCAAAATGGCACCCAGTCAAACAACTAGCAGCAAATCTCATGCCCAAGACCCTGTTAACCGTAGCATATCACCTTAGCCCACCCACTACCCAGTTCTATATGTGCAACAACTCCATTACTGTAGGGAACAGTCTAACTCCAACTTTAATGTCCTACCCTAGCTGGCAGAAAACAAGCCCCCCTGTCCTACAGCTGCCTTATCCTGCAACCAAGCTTCCTTTAAACTTTCTAACTCCCCCATGTAACACACCCAGTTTCTAAAACCACCCCAATACAGCCACCTACCTACCATGCTTCCTAAACCTTATCTGCAAATTCACCCAAACCCAAGTGAAATGATCCTTGTGCTAGTCTGTAAAACCTTAACCTGGTATGCAACATTAACACTACCTACTCAAGATACAAATTTGTCACTCCCAAAGATACCACACATTAGGAACAAACTCCAGCATCCTGTCCAACACATCATTGGCCCTTCCCCCCACATAAGGTTCAACAACTGGATGAGTGAATACAAGCACTCCAGGGTTCCAAGAAAGCAAGGATTGAACTTCAATGGCTTGCAAGAGCCATAGGGCTGTAGTCTAATAAGTTCCTGTGCTGCTATGAATGTCATGACTCTATTCATAACATGGGATCCCCACACTCCCCATAAATGATCCCCGACAGCCTCTTGGCCCCCCGTACCTACCTCTTCCTTACCCCCTATACCAGTGCAATAATCAGCTCCCACTAATTAAGCAGAGCTCTAATATGCATTACTAAGGTGATTACTCAGACCCTCCTTAGGCCCCATTCCAATACAATACAAGAACATACATCCTATTAAAACATCACCTTTCAATCCATTGCATGATGCCTTCTGCACTTTAGCAATTTTCGTCAGTAACTGTTGTCCACGTGTGCTCCACATGTGTAACCTCCTTGCTCGCCACTGCTTCCGTCATCTGCGAATTCACTGCATATTGCCGCAACTGGTACTCAGCACACCACCATCTACAAAGAAAAGGAGAAAAGGAAATCCTCTAATATGTAAAAAGGCTCCACCTTATACCCACCTATTCTAAATTACAGCCACAGCATTCTGAGACCCCATCTGCAAGAAAGAAAAAAGACATGCAAATCATCCAAAATACATAACACACATTCCAAGACATCTTCAAGGACAACCTATCCTGCCAACCCAGGAAGGAATATACCACCACCACCCAACTCTATGACAAAGCAGCCAAAATTGAAGCTATGCTTCCAATGCCCAATCAAAGAGCCTCATCCTTCGCTTCTGCCCCATTTCACTCCCTCATTCCACAAGATCCTAAGGCTCTCCTAACTCCTTCTCTGTTTCTATATCATATGCTTATGCTACTGCTCTGAATTAACCAGGTGAAATACTAAGAAATCCAACTTAAATTCACAATCCCCATTTATACCAACCGCACCCAATTATGAGTCAAAATCTAGCCAATTCTGAGAAACTGTACAGTTGAGAGGCATGCAGAAAGTCTCCAAACCCCCCTTCCATTGCAATTACAACCTCTCATGCAATTAACCAGGTGCACAAAACAGTCCTGTGTAACTATCCAGTTCCATCTTTAATGATCTACTTCACCTTCCTAGAAACCACCCAGCCATGACACTGCCCAAGATATAAGCCTAACTCAGAACATACTGCCATGCCACCTGCCAAATCCTTTGACAGTTTGGATAAAGGCCTGCCTTGAGAATAACCTACTGTAGACTACAAGTGACCTGTGTGGATGCCCTGCACTGCTAATGGTTACTCACACAAGCACCAGAGCCCTAAACTACTCCAAACAGGGACCACTCACCACTAAATGCAGAACAAAACCAAACTAAATTAACATTAATAAAACAAATACCCAAACCACCCCATTTCCATAACCATATCTTCATATTCTAAATCAAAGACAACTTAATATTAACCAGTGACACCCAATCATAACCTGCAATGTCAAACCCCCACCCCATTAATGTCAGCAATATAGAAAAGCACAGAGAACACTAACACTCACGGCAAGCACACCATATCCATCATACATCTCTGAACCTGTCCACATAATGTTCTGGACCACAGCATAAATAGAAATAAATAGCGTAAAAAGAAAATGAAGTGTTGCTGCCAAATTAGGCTGCCACCCTGCGCATGACAATAAGTTACCCACACACCATTGCACATGACAATAAGTTACCCACACTCCATCAAGATTTAGGATAGTAAGCACCAACTGGCACAAATGAAAGTCCCACACCCCATAACAATTCAACATCCCACTCCACCTCATTGCAAGCAATCTGGACAAAGTCAGAAATAACCGTGTAACTGAAGCCCCAAATTATGGTACTTATAAATATTGCTGTGACAAACTGAGCAAATTGGTAGGACAAGTTTGCATTAGCTTGCACTTACTGAAAGTACAAGGTCTTACACTTAAACGTCTGTCAATACTTACCTGAATCCGCCTTCACCACTTTCCACAAAATCACTATTACCAAGCAAACTTTGGCCCTTCCATGACAATCTGTATAATTGAGAGGCATGTCAACGAACGCTCAGGTACCATACCACCCTAGTAGCAACCCGAATCAGCAGCAACATCATCACCCCAACTCCTTCCTAACCACCAGAATTAACCAACTCACTCTCCAATGCCCAATAAGCCACCCCCCCCCCCACCGGAAGTGGTATGTGGTGTAGTAGTCTTTACGAACTTAAAACTCACCAAGCACTTGCTTCCTGCTGCTGTTCATCTTCCGGTGAAACGGGCACCACAGACCTGTCAGGAATTAACACAACTGGTCAGCTACACTTGCGCGGAAACCACAATGGGTCACAGCCCATGAAAAAACTCGAGGGTAACCATAAAGCAATGCCAATCAATGAGGTAACTGAGGAAAAGAACACCGCATAAAACAACCAAGGTTATGAAGAGCGGTCACAAACCTGAACGCTGAAAGCATCTCCTCAATAATTAAGAGGTCACCCTGCCGCCTATACATGTGAGTCAGCTAGTGAAGGAAGGGGGATAATACAAACCACACACGCACTAAATTCTCTGATTAATAGCCATAACGGCTTGCCCCTCCACAACAGTACGCCTGACAACATAACCCTACAGTAAAAAAAAAAAAAAAAAAAAAAAAAAAAAGCACACACATGCCAGACATACTAAGTTAATCCATAAAATAAAGCAAGACTGCAGGGGTGACAGAAAACAACAAGGTACGTTACATTACCAACAAAAGAAGAAGTGATCTGCAACATGCATCTTAACATGAAAGATTCAGTGACCACCTGCCCTAAACACCATCTATACCGCTAAACAACATTAAGCCTTAACCCGATGAAACACTACCTGCTCCATCCCCCTCAGAGATAATGAGCCCACATAAGCACCATTTCTCATCTCCGTTGTAACCTAAAGCATAACCAATGGCCTATTTAACTCAGTCAACTGTACAGCAGTGGAGAGGAACCATGAGCAACCTATGGACTCACAGCAGCTACAAGCAAATCCTCAGCAACCAATGCCCCCCTGTATTGCGACCATATCTCTCAAACCTCTTAGAGAAAGAATTCTGGACAAAGCCGCCAGTAAAAGTGGGACAAAGGCTCAAAATTAGGGACAATGCTTAAATATTGCTCTTACAAACTTAAACGTTGATAGAATAACACGCTATTAGCATGGATTTTCTGAAGGGTATGAAGTTCAAAACTCAAATGTCTGTCATTAATTCTAACTTAAGTCTCTAACGACTTGCTAATAATAGCCAGAAAACCACAATTATAAGTGAACTGGACTTGACACGTCAAGCAAAATCTGACTTCCTACTCACTGTGAGAACTGCTTTCGGATTTCCTGTTCATCCCTACTCTGTCATCCATTAAGTACACTCAGCAGTTCTACTCTCAGTGCTGCACTACCTGCCTCTGCAGTAAATACACTCTGTAGCTAGCAATATTCTTTTTTTTTTTTTCTTTTCTTTGCCCCCTTCTACTCCGCGCTTAAGAGCATGCAGCGTAAAACTCAAATGCCCAATATCCTACCAGAATCCCAGCCCCCCTTGCCTTGCCACAAATCTAACCCCTGCACATGTCCTTAGAGACAGCATTCAGCGACTCAGGAATTAACCCACTGTAGACTACAAGTGACCTGCATGGATGCCCTGTACTGCTAGGTCTTCCTCTGGTGGCAGCCATCACTCGCGTGCACTCCCAAACCCGCAAAAGGAAAAAAAAAAACTTCCTTCAACAGGCGCAAGCACTGAACCAGCCCAGGCATCAAATATATACTCCGCTACCCCTCAAAACATCCATTTATAAATAAATACACCCCACTCAGCTCGGAACCCACCATCTAAACCACTGGCCTAAACAGAGCTCCCTGACAAGAAAAGGCAACCATACTCTTCAAACTCTTAACCGGAACTTTCACCAAAGTCATAAATAAATGAATTGCCCACAAGTAAACCCTTCACCATTGCTCCCAAGAAATTTAGTAGATAGAATAACTGGCTGTGCACTAGCCTGACTACTCCCTAAAGTCAAATTTTACCCTTCATTACCCCCATACTCACCTGCACAGTCACCACTAATAACCAAAGGCCTATCTTACCAACCATGGTCTTACCAGTCGTCATGGAAGTAATCTTGCTCTGTAGCAAGTTCACGCCAAATGTGATTGCTTGACCCAACTACATTACCCTAAACCTCCTAAGCCCCTCCCCATCATTATCTCATTTCATCCCAACCATCCCTGCCTCTACTTAACCCTTTCACCTCCCCAACCCACTTAACTCCCCCTAATATTAACCTAACCCCCCCATGAAGATGTCCCGGGACAACTTAGTTTGTTTCCAAACTTCATTTGTGTTTTCCGAACATGCACTAATCAGTTCCATATATTAATCACTGCAAAAGCATAGTAATTTTCTTCCTTCAAGTTGAAACAGTCTGGTGGGCTGTAAGGGCTCCATCATACAAAATACTATGCTATGATTTCTGTTTCCCATTGAGGCTGGTGCCTTCTTTCCATCACAGCTTTAATTTTCAAATAGCCACTTCTTAGATCACAGCATCTTGGAGAAGCAATACATCACTTTTTTGCACTGATGTAAGGATAGTTTTAATGTATTTTCTGCAACACAGTCACTTCAGCAACTCCTGGCAAGAATCTGTTTACTATAATTTCATCTGGTGAACTGTAATCATTAGATGTTTAACAGCCACTTCATCAAATTATTGCTCTACTTTTGTGTTGTTTTACCTCATCTTGCATACATACATACAGAATGATGAAAATGAATGACTGTGTCTGTTTTAGGTCAGTGTGATGGACAGTGTGCAAACTGTTTTTTGAAGACCGTGACATTCTTGAGCTCACCAAATGAGCATGTCACAAAGATGCATGCTTGAGTTGAATCCTAGTCTTGGCAAAGTATGATTCTGTTTTTATTAATGCTTTAACAAAGCATGTCACAGGGTTTTCTATTGTCTAAAGACATCATGTGTATCCCCAATTAACTGCAGAAATAGCATGCAGCAGTAGTAGTGAAAATGATGTCACTAAGACATTGTTCCAATGGGATAAAATGCTTTATTTAAGAAACAATTCAAAATGAACGTTAAACAGATTTAATAGCTGTAGAAAACAACCTAGAAAAGACCACTGAAGAAAAGCTCCAGTAAAACAAACTTATCGTTAAACTTGCAACATCATCCACTGCACATAGGGTCTTCCTTTCCAGGAGTATGTCAGGGGATGGCTAAAATTTGCAAAAGACAGAAGCAGAAGTAAATTAATGCACTGTGAGATAGAGAGAGACTTTTATGATTATTATGGTCACTGCCCTTTTGCCTTGTACAAAGTAAAGAGGAGCTTTATGCCATCTACAAATGTTCAGTTGTAGGCCATATCACTTTGCAACATGGAGATTACAATAGGCATTCAATGATAAAATATCCCTGACTTGCTATATATTTCATTGGAAGAAATAATCCCTGCTGTAATTCTGTGGGCTTTATTCCAAAAGATGATGAAGCTATTTGACAACACCTTTCCTCTGTGTAATACATGGCAACAGGAGTGTAGCCAAGATTTTTGGAGCTGTGCACAATCATTTATGCCATATTCTAGGATATGGCCTGTCACTGCACATATGTAGTCCCATGTCTACCCGACACTGGACACTGCATGTTTCTGGACAGTATATATTTTAATATTGCAAAACCAGCCATTTGAACTGAATTATAAAAATCCAGCCATCCATCCTCAACTCCTTTTTTCCCATTTTGCACAATGGGTTAGGGTGTCACTTCAGCAGTGACAATCATCTTGATCCAAAGTTTACACTGCCAGGTGGCTAGCCCTGTCACAATATTTCATTCATACCACTCACACTGTCACCTACGGCCAATTTAGAGTGTCCAGTCCACTTACTACATGTCTTCGGAATGTGGGAGAAAACCTGAGCAAACCCACATGGAAGACATGCAGACTTCACCCCTAACAAGAATCAAACCAGAGAACCTCTTGCTGTGAGGCAACAGCACTAACCTCTGCATCACCACAGCCACTGATGAAAAATGCACACACATAAAACAGGATAAATATGCAAGTATATTTAATTTAAATTCTAGTATATATTAGCACAACAATAGATGAATTATTTAAAATGTGCCCACTGTGGTATGCATGTCTGGATTGCAACTACTGTTGTACAACAACACTCCATTCACTCTGCTAAAACATTGTCAATCACAGTATCAAAAGCTGTACTCATTATTATATAATTAGATCTAACAAGATTCAGGTCAAAGGCAGTCACCAGTCTTTAGAAAGGAGAAAACTATCTATCTATCTATCTATCTATCTATCTATCTATCTATCTATCTATCTATCTAGCTATCTAGCTATCTATCTACCTACCTATCATTTATTAGGCAGATAGGCTGCTCCATGGATCTTTTCATTTCATGACCCAGACAGTAATAACAAGTGTAAAATATCTGTGTATAAAATTTACTGTAACTAATCAATTGAATGCTGCTGGGAGATGAGAAGAAATACTTCAGGACTGAATGGTGCACATATTCTTAAGTCAGTATTTAAATTAAAACCTCATCACCATCATCAGCCCCCCTTTTTCCCATTTTTTCTACAAGGGATCAGGGTACTGTGTTAACTGTCACCAACTCCCTCAATTCAGTGCCACACTCTTGCCTTCTTCAACACTCATGCCTGAATGATGCAGATCTTCTTTCACACAATACATCCACCTCTTTGATGGACGTTCTCACTTCAGCTTACCTTCTTCCTGTCTGTCCCAAATCTTCCTCACCAGATTGTCTTCTGCTTTTCTACACATGTGCCCAAACCATCATAATCTGTTCTCTTTGATCTTTTATGCAACTGGAGCTACTTTGGCTTCTGCTTTTATGTCCTCATTTCTTCGTCTGTCCCACAGTGTGCATCCTACCACCTTTCTCAGGCACTTCATTTCCATTACGTCTAGCTTCTTTAACTATTCTGCCTTTACTGCCCAGGTTTCTCTACCATACAGTAGTACTGGTTGCACCACTGTGTTGCACACCATACTTTTCAGCTTCTTTGTCATTCTTCTGTCATAGGCTACACCTGATACTCTATGCCAGTTGGCTGCAGCCCCTCTGATTCTAGCTTTAACCTCTTCATTGAGACTTCTCTTCTCCTCAACCACTTGTCCCAGAACTTGAAGCTCTTTACCTGTTCCACTATCTTCCCTTATATCTCTATTCTCAGCTTCTTCTGATGTCCCCAGTT
>NC_056728.1:1205654790-1205669790 GCF_019279795.1 Protopterus annectens
AATATAACAGTGAAGAAAACAATACAATTACAGGTTGATAATTGCAACATTAGTATTCATGGCTAGAAATGTGTAAAGCTCTAGTTAAAGAAATTCTATAGTAGTTAATTTAATATATGTGAGATACCTACCATTAGTACTATTCAAGAAGGGAGATAGCTTAGAATATAGTAAGTGAAAGTTGAATAGGAAATGTAAGTTTTGATATATATATATATTGAGAGAGTTTTATATATATATATATATATATATATATATATATATATATATATATATATATATTGAGAGAGTTTTATACTTATTTATATATATATATATATATATATATATATATATATATATATATATATATATATATATATAGATGTGGCTTCCCTTAAGTTAGTCGACAGCTTTCCTGCGTACCCAGTTCGGTTGACAGGAAAGCTGTCAACAGTGCTGGGAGATCTCTATATTACTGGGGTTGAAGAATTTGCCCTTTCCAATGGTATTGTCCAATCTCAGTGTTGGTATATACAGTTAGACAGGTAAGGGGCACAGCAATAATATTGTTTTTTGTTTGCATGTTCTGAGGTGATGCCTAGGAGCATGCACTGTGGACTGTCGCTTTTGGTCCACATTTTTCACATTGACATACTGACATTTCATATTATCATTATTGGGTAGATCAATCAGTGTGTGTGTGTGTGTGTGTGTGTGTGTGTGTGTGTGTGTGTGTGTGTGTGTGTGTGTGTGTGTGTGTATGTATTTATGTATATAAGTCCCTATCAGAAGCTCAGGTTTTCAAAAACTCAAAATTCATATTGTTGAAATGGTATCATTGCGATTCCAAAAACTTTTGAATGGAGATTGTGTTACAGTGTGGATCGGGGAATTTACCCTTTTTCCCACTATAGTGTTATCTCAGAGTTGGTATATATAATATGCAGGAGTTGTGGGGGTACCTCCCCTGCAAAAACTTAGAAAAAAGGTAGATTTTTGATGTTCAAGTTTTTGGAAACTCAGTGATATCGTCTTCGCAATATGAATTTCGAGTTTCTGAAAACCCAAGCTTCTGACATGATAATTGTCCAATGAAGTGTGTTTGTATGTGCATATATACATATATTTTTTTATATATATATATATATATATATATATATATATATATATATATATATATATATATATATATATATATATATATATATACAGATATATGTGTGTGCCTATGTGTGTTATAAAAATATCAAAGGATATAAGTATATATATAAAAAATTGTTACAGTTTGCATTGTATTCAGCAACAATTTGCATCACTTCATTGGTCAACTAACATAACTTTTCAGAAAAGTGAACACATTTACAGTGTTTTAATATTCTGCATGTGGGGGACAGCTCCACCCTCCCACCCCTGTAAGTTTTACAATTTTTTTTGGGACCTATAATAATAATAGAGTTATTTAGCTATGTACAACAATGCACAAAATACAACTTAAGTCACCCATCTTCAGTCAAAGAAAGTAACACAGCTAACATCCCACCATTCTACTGCAATTGAAATATTGTATAATTTTTCCAAAGGAATTTGCTTCAGCTTGAATAGCATATTTGGATCAGTAGCTTAGAATGGATACTAAAATCTTGAAGAAAACCTTCTATGACTAATATGTGAAGCATAAATGGAAATGGGGAGCTACTTCACAGCTTAGCAATACACTGTTGTTAAATGTGCAAGAAATTGCAATCTTCAGGTGAAAGGAAATACATATTATTTACCTAGATCATGTGGAAGAAGATGTAAATGCACCGTGAAAACAATCACAGTCCATCAGTGAAAAAGAAACACTGATCATGTTTCCTAAGGTAGTCTAAGAAGGAAGTAATTCACATCACTGGTATTATAAGTAAATGCAGAGATAGAGCACTTGAAATGTTGGTGCAGTTGACTTATAGTGAGGCCACAAAATGCATACATGCTGTTACATTCCCCATAAATTGCCCATAAGGAATGACTAAACATGTTGTTCAGCATTCTTATATGTATCTATATTATTAAACTGTGCAACAACTAGATAAAACTCTAGGATGTGTACCACAGACTGTATTTTTCATTATATCTCAACTGCATTTGCCATTTTCCTGGTCCTAATTTTTGTTTTCTGTGATTATCCCATATGGGATATCCTCCTCATCTCCATTTTTGGAGGTTATTCTGATTACTGTCTGCTCTTTACTCTCCACTCCCATAGCCCTATCTATCCACTCTCCTATTCACAACCTGACCAGTTTGGTAAGAGTAGGAAAAAATGTCTACACTTTGCGATAACAACTCTGTCCAAATCAATATTATTTGTCAGAGCAACATCTGCCAACTGTAGTGCCTGAAGTAGTCACACGGCAGCAAAAAAGCTTGCAGAACACTGTGCAGGTTACTGATAAAATCTCTGTAGATTCAGCCTCAGTTCTCATGGGCATCATAAGCTTGATGCCACTGAAGAGGAGACCGAGTGGCTTTAATCTGATTCCCTACAGAAGCCTTAAAGTATGAGTATCAGCAGTAAAAAGTGCATTGAGAGTAGTCTAGCTGTTAATGACCTACAGTTTTACAAGAACACGCTAGTCATGTTTATGCTCTGCATAATGCAAAGTTTAGAACATATGACCGTTTAAGTCAAAAAGCAATATTAATATAATGTCTTCATGGAGAAGCTACACACATTGAGATATCTAAAAAAAATAAAAGGAAAATGAATCATCATTTATCACCAGGAGATATAAGAAACAGTTTAAACTGCTAATGAATTATTGTAGCTATTAGGATATAAAGGGATACGTAATCTGAATAATTCAGATCTTATGCCATACACTAACACAATTCAGATTGTAAATCCACCCTGACCTACCTGAATGTTTAACCACAACTGGCACATACAGTTAAGGCTGCAAACTGTAGTTCCTGTAGTACAGGGTTTGATTCCCTCAGTCAGCATCTACATACTATGTGACCTTTAGCACGTTACTTAACCAGACAGTGCTTGTGGACAAATGGGAATTTAGTCTAGGCCCCTCAATGTCTCCTGGACTTCAAGCCTAGTTAACTACCTATTCCTCAGGGCAGTGACAGTACTGTGTGACTATGCAAAATCTCATAAAGGGACATTGTCACCATCACTATATAATATATGAGACTCAGGAGGATACTCTGTGAGCCAAAAATAAATTTGAGAAAAAAATGTTGAAAGATAAATTTCCTTGTTTCACTGCAATTAAAGTAGGAGTGTCAGTTATTACCAATAGTTCACCTGCATGACCCCAGATGAAAAGGAATGATAAACAGCTAATTGTCTCCCTTTGACCTATTGATTCTGGTAATGCTTGCCAGCAGTCAGAAATACCCAAGTGTGCTTTCTTTCTCAGAAGTGAGGTACATGGGGCAGGACCACTGTTGTATCACAGAGTATTGAAGTTACTTTACCACAAACCAGGCAACACAAATGTAGTTAATTATATCATTCATATTTTAAAAACAAAACTCATAAATCATGACATTTTAGTTACTGGCATATGATATTAAAAATAATTTGCAATGGAGAAATAAGCAATATAGATTAACAATAGTTTACATCCCCTAGGTGCGGCAGGGATCATTTTAGAGTAGCTGAAAAACAATAACATGCCTAGTACACTTTCTGTGCATGTTGGAGACTTCACAATCAGCTGAAGATGCAAAGAATTGTTTAGCAGATGGTTATTTCCATGTTTTGCTACCTTAAAAATCAGAAAAAAAGTGATGACCCTTACTTGGAGTGTAGCCTGCCCGTAGGGAAGGGACAAATATTTTACATTTCTTACACTCAGATTTCTGATGAACTTCCTTGGTTGTATTGTTGTTTAGGACAGCTGTCCTTTGTCCTAAAAACTGTTTTTAGAAAGGCTGGTGTGAGCTCTGAAAAGAGCTGTTGCAGCTGTGTGTGGCCATATTCTTTTGTCTCTTTAACTCAGAATAGAGCTGTTTAGTTTGTTATAGTAGTGGTCGTTGCCCACCGTAATCTTCTGTCTGTTTAGCTCTGAAAAGAGCTGTTTGGTTATTATGGTGTTGAGAAGTTCTGAAAAGAACTGTTGGTTGTTTATTTATCAGGGAGCTCTTAAAGAGCCTATTGTGACCTGGTATTTAATAGGTAGGAAAGCTCTGATAAGGGCTATTGTGTTCCCTGCGATAATCCTACTGCATCCTGTCTTCATCAATGAATGGTCCTTGTAAGTGGTATTCTCAATACAAAACATACCTTGGTATAAACAGGGATAGGTACTCTACGAGTCCCACCAGCCTGCAAATGGGGGTGATAATTACTCTTGATCTAGCTCATGCAGTCATGAATATATAATTGTCTGAATCACTCCACCATATTGCTTACTCTAATTGCATCTGCTGAGTCTCTCTTTTTACTAATATTGCTCACTACCATGTCATTATACCAAAATTAGCATTTACTGTAGGATGCTAGCATACTTAGCCTGCCCCATACATGCTCAGTGTGTCTTGGAATCACACATAACTTGTGTGTGGCTGCTCATTTTGTACAATTGTCTGCAAAAATGCTGAGAAAGTTTTGAATTCCTTGGAAAATCTTTTTCTATAAAAATGATCTTTTAATTTGCTTTACATATTAAGAGATGAAAGTGACATTTATTATTTTTTTAATTAAAAGCAAAGATAAAGTTGCTCCTTTTGTTTTGGCGGTAACAGCATAAGCTATGACTGCTTTATAGACAGCCATATTAGTAATATTGCATGAAAACGCGAAGAAAAATATGGAACATAGTTATTATGGTTCATAACCCAGAGACTGCCCTTGCTATGGAATAGACTTCCCATGCATGTCAAACAGAGCACCTCACTGACCCATTTCAAGAGAAATCTCGATGAGTGGATGGGAAATAGAAAATTCACCCTGGGGATCACTCCAGTGGCTCTACTCGACAGAGGCACTGTGAGCTAAGGTCAGGTGGCATGATGCCAGGGTAATCCTATGGGCTAGGCTTGTAAAGGCTCCAGGGCCATTAGCCTAGTACACACCTTTGAACCTATGAACTATTTGCAGACAGTTGTATTTATATCAAAAGCAAACATAACCCAAAGCAGATAGCATTCTAGGGAATGAAGTTCCAAACTCTTATCAGCAGTTAAGATTTTAATGATTATGAAATGATGTTATCCTTGTAGTATTCAAGCCTAAGGTATGTGTGTATAAGTCTTAGAAAAGTATGTCAGGTATAATTAGAAAATAACTGTTTCATTGTCAGTAACAGGGGACCTTTTTCATGTTTTTCCTCTGATTCTTTTAGTGTGAGTAGAAGGCCACACATTCTGATATATTATTTACATATTTTTTTTTCTGGTAATTTATCTCCCATTTCCCCATTTTTTGCACACTGAGATGGATTTCTAGAGACAGATTATAAAGCTGTCATTTTCTTTAAATAAATGAGTCTGCCAATCAGCTGCCTGGCTCGATACCTTTTTGAGTTCTGCTTTCTATTTCATTTGTGATCTGAATAAAGCCTAGGACTTTTTACAGGGTAGCGGAATAGTCTAAAACCTTTATATTACAGTTCATTAGTTTTTTGGCCGTATTATAGTTTTCCTTTTACTGAAGTGTTTGAAAGTATCCCAGTATCCCAGTACTGCTAGATGTTCATTGGAACTGTAACAATGCGTCTTTGCTATCAGAGGTTCTAATTCGGGCCTTGGCTATAAATGATCAAAGATTGCTGCATTCACTGTACATAAATGACTGAGCAGCACTTGCTGTACCAGAATAGCAAACTGCAAGGAGAGACCAGTTGTGTACTCTCCCTCCCAAGATGGGCATGTTCTCCCTTTCCCTGCCAATGCCTGGGATTCCCGAGCCACTAACCTAACTCAGGTAACTTCGGTTGTGATCAGGGCTTTATCCTTAAATGCCATGACATGGCTGGAAATGCATTTCTGTTTTATTTGTGTTCTGCACAGTATAAATGTTGAACACATGTGTATGCCTTTTCCATATACAAAGCAGGAGCACACATTGCTGACTACCAGCAGTGATTCTAGCTACCAATTCTATTAGACACGGGTAAGGTTAAGGCAACAAGTACATGTAGTGACACCATACAGTTGAACAAATGCAGAAACAAAACAAACTGCAGACAGTGTATCATGAATAAGTGAACACTGTTATGCTTGAGATGTGTAGCAGTGGACAGGTGAATGCAGTTTGAGCAATGGGAATGCAGGAAGTGGGATAGGATGCCTGTCCTTTTCAGCAAGTGCTGCTCAGTCATTTGTGTAACTGCTTACAGTAATATTTGGTAAACATACTTCTGGGGGCAAAAGGTTGCTAAATGTCAAAGTATGAGCTGTCATTACTGTATAAAAATTAGGACCGCGCTTCAAAGAAGTGAAGGCATGGAATAAAAATAATTGTGTATTCTCAGGAACCTGATGGCTGCCAGCAACATTTGGTATGATCTCTAATACAGAGTACACAGCAGATACAGTAATATTAGGTAAACATACTTCTGGGGGCAAAAGGCTGCTAAATGTCAAAGTATAAACTGTCATTACTGTATAAAAATTAGGATAGAGCTTCCAAGAAGTGAAGGCATGGAATAAAAATAATTGTGTATTCTCAGGAACTTGATGGCTGCCAGAAACATTTGGTATGATCTCTAATAAAGAGTACACAGCAGATCAAACATCAGAGATGGTAGGTGTGACAATATGTATGACCGTGATGTTCAGAGCTCATGTGTCATAGCATGCATGCATGCACCTGTCACAAACAATCATGGGAGGTGAGAGAAGATCAGAGAGTATTCAGACTGAGGATATGAGTGTAGAACCTTTTTCCTCACAGACCACACTAATTTCTCGGTTTCAAGAGGCTGTGATCCTCAACAAGCAAATGACAGTTCATGTCTCTCTCTTAAGGAAAGTGTGGGCTGCTATCTGTAGGTGCTGGGGAATTAACTTCATCAAATAAGTATGTTTAAGTATTTTGAGGTGCTCTTCAAGAATGATGGCAGATGGGACTGATATACTGACCAGATGACTAGTACAGAAATGGCAGCTCTACAGACATTGTAGTACCAAAGGAAGAGCTGGTTTATGTGACACAGCTATCTATGTCACGACTCATGGTCAGTTTATCATCTTCACCTGTGGTCACAAGCATTTTGCTGGTAGCTGAAAGGATAGCATCACACATTGGGGTGTTCAACTCACTGTCTGTAATAAGAGAAGAAACTTCGCACCTCCATGTTGGCCTCTAAGTGAAGCTTCTTCTCCTATTGGTTGTCCTGCATCACATGATCACATGACTTTTTGGGGCCAACTACTGTACATTTCATCTGTGTAACTTCCATAGAAGCTATTTCAGACAAAATGCACTGGGAGAAAAACCTGTGAAAGTCTAAAGATGTGTTAGAGGGATTGTACCTCTCAGCTTACTTAAGAATGCCTGTGAAGCCTGTAAATTGACATGGGGATTGCTGCTAGGAATAACAGAGTCAGTCCTGCAGTTCTGAACTTACAACCAATGAGAGTCTTGTAAATACAGCTTACTATCAGAAGTGCAAAATCTGATACTGCAAATCCCTACACTTGAAAAATTAAAATGAAATTTTATAAAAACAGTGAATTCCTTTTATACTTTTTGCACTGCATTGAGAGATACTGCTCCTCACATCCCTGAATATCTGATATATATATATATATATATATATATATATATATATATATATATATATATATATATGTATATATATATATGTAGATATATATATATCTATGTGTGTGTGTGTGTGTGTGTGTGTGTGTGTGTGTGTGTGTGTGTGTCTATATGTGTAAATATATATATATATATATATATATATATATATATATATATATATAGTCACATGATGGTTTTGTCAACATCTCCTTAGTCAACAGAATTTGGTTAACTAAACAGATGGCAGACAGGTGTCAACAAGTGTGTGACTAAAAGATTGTTGCTACTGGGGCTCATGCCCTTTCCTTGAGAATTGTACAATCTCAGAATTAGTATACGCAAGTAGCAGGTTGTGTTTGAAAAATAATATTTTTGTTTGCTTTTTTTTGTATATAGTTTTTATACACTGACATTGTTGTTCGGTGCATGCATGGTAGTGTGTTGACAAGTTTTGTACAAACATTAGGGTCATTCAATATATTTCAATACACATATATTTATAGGGTCTATATTAGATAACCGAAACGGCTGAATTTCGAATGATCTAATATCGAATCCAATATTTCAAATGCTGAAAACAGCAAAGCTGCACAAAACCAAATTCTTTCCTAGGGAAATAATTTGGTTGGCCGCTGTTGTGGCTTCACTGTTTTCAGCAATGCAGTGGAAAGTTATGGGTTGCGTTAAGATAAGTGTGTTATTGTGTGGACGTTAGGGTTAGGGGCGGGTTAAGAGAGTTAGGGGTAGGGTGCGGGTGAGGTGAGTGTACGATAGCGAGATTTTGTGGTTAGGGTGGGTTAAGTGAGTTATGGTTAGGGCGTGGGTGAGGTGAGTGTGCGATTGTGACAGATCTTAGGGTTAGGGTCTGGGTTAAGGTAAGTGGATAGATAGTAGTGTATGTGCAGTGTAGTGTAGGATTACATGTAGCTTTTAAGTGTATGTGTGTGGATTGCTGCTTTTTCGTGTGCTTGTGGTGTGTGTGTGTTTCTTGGAATGTTTTGAGGTTTCAGTATTGTTAGGGTTCGGGTTTTGCAGTTCGACTTTACGGCATTCAATAATGAGCCATTTTGATGATCTAATAAAGACTCTATATATATATATATATATATATATATATATATATATATATATATATATGGGTCTATTTCTCTTGTTCGACATTACACTTGTTCAAACAAGAGAAGATCGAAATCCACACTAGCAAAAGTGCACTTTCGCGAAACTCAGTTTACCAATCTCAGACCGCATGTATATATAAGTAGCAAAGGTCTGGTCCGGCAAACAAAAATAAACTTTAGCAGGGGGCAAGCCCCCCTGCACCCCCCAATGTAGGGGGCTATGCCCCCCACACGCCCACTACTTATATTACTAATTCCGAGATTGCACTACAGTGGGGAAAAGGTATATGGTTGCCATTGTACTGTGGCTCGGTAAACTGTGTTTCACAAAAGTGCACTTTCGCTGAAGTGGGTCTCGATCTTCAGTTGTTGAAAGAAGTGTAATTTCAAACAAGAGAAGTAGACCTGTATATATATATATATATATATATATATATATATATATATATATATATATGGGAATCCAGCATTTGGTCTAATTTATCTTTGGCTGACATCTGTTCCTTTCATTTGTTCAACTAAATAGATAATCAACAGTTGCACAAGATTGATTATCCCTGGGTAGGAGAATATTACCTTTCCCAGGGTATTATGGGATCTCAGAGTTAATATAGATAATTATCAAGGAATGTGGTGGTGCAGTGAAGCTTGCCCCCTGCAAAAACATCATATTATTTGTTTTAATTTTATTTGAATAATTGCAAGCACCAAGGTTCTTTGTCAGCACAGGCATGAGAATGAATCAATGTTTGGCTTGTCAGATTTTACTGTTGAGATTTCTGGGGTTGATGTATGGGTTGCTCAACTAAAGTGAATAGACCTATATATATATATATATATATATATATATATATATATATATATATATATATATATTTATAGGTCCCCTTCAGGTTGAACAGCTGGAACATTGAACCGCAGATCACAGAGTCGAAAACATTGTTTTTTATATTTAAGTAGCAGGAGGTGTAGGAGGTGCAACAAAAAAAAAAGTTTTTTTTTTTGTTAGGTTTTAATGTTCCGAGGTTTTATGCATATGTTCTCAGCCATATGCAGTTTAATGTTCTGGCAATTCGATGATCTGAAGTAGACCTATAACTTGCCCCCCCTGCTGTTCATTGTTTGGTTTTTTTTTGTTTTTTTTGCTTCACTTCAGTATTTCAAAATAATGAAATTTCGATAATATAGTCTCAGCCATATAATGTTCTGTATTTCAGTATAATGAAGTGGAAACTATATCTATATATATATATATATATATATATATATATATATATATATATATATATATATATATATATGAGTCTATATTATATCCTCGAACGCTTAAAAAAGCGAACGCTGATTGATCGAACTTATTTTCGCGAAACTGCAAAATATCGAAGCAGCAGAAACTCATATTTTTTCCTAGGGAAAGAATTCGGTTGCCCGTTTCTGTTGCTTCGGTATTTTCAGTGTTATGGTAGAAAGTTACTGGTCGGATTCAGGTAAGTGTGCGATTGTGTGGATGTGAGTGTTAGGGTGATTTAGGTGTGTTAGGGTTAGGGCTCTGGTTAGGTGTGTGTGTGCGATTGAGTGGACATGAGGGTTAGGGCGGATTTAAGTGAGTTAGGGTTAGGGAGCGGGTGAGGTGAGTGTGCGATAGTGACGGACCTTAGGGTTAGGGTTTGGGTTAAGGTAAGTGGGTAGTTAGTGGTGTGTGCATAGTTTAGTGTAGGGTTAGGTATCAGATTTTAGGTGTATGTGTGTGGATTTCTGTTTGTTTGGTGTGCTTGTGTTGTGTGTATGTGTATCTGACAGTTCGAGATTGTAATCTTTCGCTTAAATCAGGTCGATCAATCAGCGTTCACTTTTTTAAGTGTTCGATGATATAATGTAGACCCTATATATATATACATATATATATATATATATATATATATATATATATATATATATCAACACATGCATTTGCAATGATATTCACCATACCTTTGTTTTTCACTGATTTCAGTTATCATTTTGAAAATGCTAAAAATTAATTAACAGAACAATGAAGTTGGACTACTGTTTCTCAGAATAAATAAATTCTAGTTCACTTATATTATAAAAGTTCAGCTTGACAGCTAGCCAAGTGCATTGCTTTGACAAACTGTTTGGCTGCGGCTAAAAATAAATGAACTTCATTAGTCTGCAAACCTATTAAAAAATCAGAGTATTATCTGGTTACTTTATGGTCTTAGAACTAAAATTCAGTGGTTTATAAATGTGCAGTGGATGGCTCACCAACATAGTATATGACTTGAGCCATAATACTTCCAACTGGATGACAGTAGCCCTATAGGGAGGTGGGAGTAGTCACCTGACCTCTAAACTCCAGACCACCAAAGAAAGCAGACAGATTGATCAGAAAAGGCTAGCACGTATAGGCTGTACAATTACAAGTTTGGAACAGGCAAGGAATTTAAAAGTAGGGTTAGGATAGCATCAGGAGCAACAACTGCATTTTCTTGTAGTGTGCCCTTGTGGAAGAGCATGGAAAGTCAGAGAAGGCTGCAGGTGTTATTAAAATGGTATGGTACCCCAGTCAGCAAAAATGCAAATCTACTGAAGCTTGACTAAAGAGCTGCATGAGGTTGAGTTTTCATGGGTTTGCACTAGCTCAGTCACATGTCAAAACAAACTTACATTCAGCAGTCAGGAATGCTAAACAGAGGACTGTTTGAAATCCTAATTTATTAAAATTCATCTGAGACTCTTTGGTCAAGTTCATACTGTTTACTTACCCCAGACTAAATAAATCTTAAAGGTAATACAACTCTTGCAGAAGTTAGCTTACCGCTACTTCCTTAAAGCAAGTACATCTGTGTGGTTTTTCAACATTTTTACATTGCAGCACATGTTAGTACAGTAACTTGGATTGTATGAACTTGTGGTTCCATTCTGATGTTCTTGTTGTGGGGTCACAAAGTCAGTCAGCTGAGAGGCATGTGAGTACCAATCCCTTTACATTAGTCTGAAGGGAAGCTTGACTCCCTGCAAAGAATTCTGTGTGTGTGTGTGTGTGTGTGTGTGTGTGTGTGTGTGTGTGTGTGTGTGTGTGTGTGTGTGTGTGCTCGCATGCGTGTGTGTGTGTTTATGTTTTTTTTAAGTTTTGCTTTGTGACACTGAAAATTGTTAAATCATAATTCCTAGCATTATAACTCAACTAAACATAAAGAAACCATGGAAGTGTGACATTTACCCAAAGATTCACTGATCTTTATATGTAGTTGTACGGCAATGATCTGAGGGAATGTAGGCATTTCACTGTGTGTGTGTGTGTGTGTGTGTGTGTGTGTGTGTGTGTGTGTGTGTGTGTGTGTGTATGTGTGTGTATGTGCGAGTGAGTGTGTGTATGTTGCACAAGTGTATGAACACGATGTACACGTATGAAAAATATTTTATGTAAGGAATCATTTTATGATTCATACCTAATTAAATGATGGCACATGACTAAATCTCTTAGAATTACTGTTGAGAAAAGGTATAGCTCTGGGTGAAGATCCATCGCTTTAATATGTGACCTCAAGGCTGCAGTACCTAAAGAAGTATTCTGTGAATTGGGCTCATACTTACCTGAAATAGATAAAAGTTTAATAATTCTCACAGAGAGCTAGAAGGTGTGAAATGTGGCATCTATACACTGCACCATCCAGTTATATTACAACTCTTCTATCTTTTTGTTTTGTTTTGTTTTTCTTTTCTTTTCTGTTTTTTTTTTTGTTGTTGTTTTTTTTTGTTTTTTTTTCCGCACTTTGTCTTATTCTTCAGCTTTTCCTCCATCCTTTCAATATTCATTAGTGAACCAAGACTGTACTGTAATAACTGTGAAGGAAATTATTAAATTAAACAGGTATCTGGGAGCCTGTAAGCAGCTAAAAGCCATAAGGTTCTAGATAGTCTGAAGCACATTTTAGATGATTTTCCTAACCTGAGTTAGTGCAGATGATTAAGAGTTTGAGCTGTTAGTGAACTTCTTCATGTAATTCAGAGTTTGAATCCCTCAGACTACATGAACATTAGTCATGAGTAAGGAAAGAAAATTGTTTTCTCATTTTTGTCTTACTCTAACTTTTTCCTCTGTCTTTTCAACATGCTCTAACAGACCAAGTCTGTACTGTAGTAAATGTGGAGGAAACAATTTAATTAACTCAAAGGTCTTGGGACTGCTTCTGCCCCAGAAACCACAGAGTTCTGGTTGCTTTCAGGTGAATTTTAAAGTATTTTTCCAATTAATGTATTGCATTGTCAGTTGTGCAACAGGTAAGCACACTCACCTTTGGTGCAGAAGACTGAGGGTTCTGTTCCCACACCAGGTAGATGGAATGCTGCTACTGCAGTGGAGTGTATGGTGGGTGTTGTCCTTTGGCTGAGATGTTAAGTTGAGATCCCATTCTGTTTAAGTTGGTGGTAGTACAAGTAGATGTAAAAGATCCCATAGCACTTATAGAAAAGAGTAGTGGTCTTTTACTTAGCACAACATAAAACACATTATTTGCATACCTGCAGACACATACATGTGTTTCTTTTTCTTACTGTTTACAGTTTGTTCTATAACATCCTCAGTGTTATTTTTCCATAACAGACCCCAACTTCTTCTTCTACAACCATAATATGATTTTTCACAATATATCTGCTAAAATCCATTTAGCATTAAACAAAATTTCATGCAGTCTTTCATTCCAAATAATCCATAGTACATAAATTCTTACCTACACTTCTCACATATTCTTTCTTATCCGTATAGTATTTATTCATAATCATATTCATATCTATATTGCATATGTCATTAATATTCTCAAAAATTGTCTTCACTCAACTTTTTTCCAGTTTGACCACTCTATTACATTTCAAGAAAACATGCTTTGTTGTCTGATCCTCCCCACAAAATAAACACACTCCTTTAACTTTTTTTTTTCTCATAGAATAGTCCCCTTTACTGGTAAATTATGTATTATCAATCTCCATAGCAAATCCTGACAATCTACTGTCTTGGTCTACCACTTGTTTTCTTGCTTTAATGGCTGTAATCACTTCCTATGGTAATTTTTTTCCTTATTTAAATAATAATATTGCTTCATCTCATTACTATGCTATATCTTTCTATCTTTCTACCATCAGTGTTTATTTTCCATTTAAGTATTTTTCTTGATAACTTTTAATTTATTCATTTATTATTTTCAGTTTTTCTTATTCTCATCATCTCCCAGAATATGTTTTTACTTATATTTAAACATTCTCTCCATTAAATTCTAATTATCTTCCTTTACCCACTTTAAAACTCAACACAAGTTTAACGAAGCAGAATAAATAACTCTATTTATCAACATCAGTCCTCCTTTATCATCACTCATGCACAACATACCTCTTTTCACTGGGTTTAATCTTGAACCCTAAATGAAAGAAAATGCTAACTGCACAATTTCCTTTTCATATTTTTGTGGGAATCATATAAATATTAGACATATATGCTGTTTTTCACATTAATACAGAATTTACCAGATAAACATTTTTCCTGAACGTTAATCTATAAATCCCCCATATGTCACACAATATTAATTAGTTATGAAAAAATTAAATAATTAAATCATTACATTACACAGAACATATTTAGGTACAAATATGATATTATTATTATATTATGCTGGCAGAAAGAGACTGCAAACAACAGCTAAGGATTCAGAATATAATTAAATAGTGGTTTTTACTGCCCACATGGTCTGCTGTACTTATCTTTAAGATATATTCATTTCATGCCTACTGATATACTAATTGGCCTTCTACCTTACCCCCTTAGGTGATTTGCCTTTCATGCTTCAAGGCATTCTGTCTTTGATATAATGAAGTTGTCAGTCTGTAGCTTAACACAAGCACTTCTGATAAGCATTCATCTGCCAGGCTCACTAGGTGATCTCTGTGGTCCAAGAAAGGCAAAATCAACTCTTGCTTTATTTATTAATTAGAAGGAGTGGTCACAAACTGCATGTGATTTTCCTAGTTATTGGCTTTATTCACTTCTGATTCTATAGAGTTGTATATTACATCTGTGAAATGCTTAATGTATAGTGTGTCATCATTGTTTAGTTACAGATTAATGAATGAAATGACATGACAACAATTTTATTA